>NC_056731.1:1956380170-1956447670 GCF_019279795.1 Protopterus annectens
GTAATCATTAACAATAAACTTTCCTTCGACCACCATATACAGCCAAATATAAAGAAAACTCATCAAAATCTAGGACTCTTGTATAGAAACAAACATTTCTTAACTACAGCAACCAAAGTTTCCCTAGCAAAAACATTTTTACTTCCCTCCCTTGTTTACGGTGCCCCTATTCTAAATAATTTACAAACTTCTACCCTAAACAAGAAGGAACAGTGCTACAACAAAGTTGCAAAATTTGCCACAAACTCTAAATATTGCACACACCACTGTAAACCACTACTAGAACTAAAATGGCTTGAACTTCCCAACCAACTTGCTTTTATTCAGCTATCCACTTTGCACAACCTTATTTTCAAGCCTACTGCCTGCCCTGCACTATCTAGCTTAGTCACACCTTATACACTAAATAGATCCCTATGATCAGAAGATAAAAATCTCTTGGCTATCTCAAAACCCACAAAAAAAGTCACTCTCTGTATTCATATTCTGTCTCTAAACTATAGAATTCACTACCTCTTGCTACCAGGTTTATGCCTGCGCTAACATGCTTTAAAGCCTCTTTAAAAATCATCTCAAAAATACATGGCACTGCTCCTGTATAAATCCAGCCTAATGCTTAGCTCTTCGCCTTCCACACTAGCTTCATTTGCTTCTTCTGTAGCATCTCAGTCCTTCACAGCCTACAAAATCCTAATGTCTCTCCTAACTCCTTCTCTGTTTCTATACCATATCCTTAAACTACTGCTCTGTCTGTAATGCCTCTATTTTTAACTCTCTCACTGTCTTTCTGCATCACTAACTCTTCTGCTATTCTTTTCCTAACTGAAACCATCATTTTATTTTTCATGTACTATAGCAACCAATGTCATACATTGTACTACGTACATACTACTATTGTACACTTTAAGTTCTCATAGGCAATGAGAATGACTAAAATTGTCTATAAAGATATAACTCTATAGAATATAGCATATCTTGTTAACCTAGTTTACGTCTATCAACTTATTTTTGTATAGTATTCCTCATTTCACTTGTATTGTTTTTGGACTATATTGTATTTGTATTGCACTGTATGTGGAGTTTTTCTCCCCAGGCCTCTTCTGAAAATGGGTTCTGTACACCCAGTTGGACCCCCCCCCCGGGGCAAACAAATGTCAAATAAATAAATAAATAACATACATAATAGACTGGGGCAATACTAACTGAATCTCCTCATTCCACCATAAATCTGTGGTTTCCAACAGCTCATCTTAACACCAAGATTTAACAAACCCAAGAACAAAGCAACAGCACTAGAATGGATACCCATTATAAACCTAATAACTTCTCTGACTCAAGTTTTATCCCAGATTTCTAAGTGACCAACTCCCCATATTTACATTAAGGCACCTCAACAATAGAACTAAAAACATAATTTCAAATTAGTACGAAACCAGTCAGAATTTAACAAGTAACCCTTCTGTTCCACTTTAAAACAAATCAAATTGAACACATTAAAAACACTCCCACTAGACCAAGCTATCCATGAGTTTAATAGAATGTATCTCAGTATTCACAGTGAACAGGCACGTATGAGAAGAAAAAGAATCAAAGCAAACCTGCACTCTGGTTATCTACAAACATCAAATGAATAATCAATAAAATAGACAAAGCACAGAAAACATGGCTATGAAACACACACACACACACACACACACACACACACACACACTTTTGCACACACTTGCCTGCACACACGCACACATACACACACATACGCACACACACACACACACACACACACACACACACACACACACACACACGCACATACACACACGCACACACACACAAACACACACACATACGCACTTACACGCACACACACACACACACACACACACACACACACACACACACACACACACACACACACACACACACACACACACACACACATATGCTTTACACACACACACACACACACACACACACACACACACACACACACATAGCGTACACATACACACACATATGTACACACGCACACACACACACACACACACACACACACACACACACACACACACACACACACGCATGCACACATACACACACATGCACACACACACCTGCAGCGGACATACACGCATACACACACACATACACACACACACACACACACACACACACACACACACACACACACACACACACACACACACAACAAAAGAAAAGAAACAACAAAGCCATGATTACTTTAGTCAGCTCAGATACTTTGCAAAATGCAAGTTAAAAACTGACAAAAAAAGACTTTTAGACAACCTTCTAGGCAATTCAGTATACTAGACCCAAACTATTCTGGTTGTCCATTAAAACCTCCTTAATGCAAACAACACAATAAAGCCTAATCCATCTCTAGATAATCCAGCAATCCAGACTGAATGCCAATTCAATAGTCAAATAGTCACCCCATTCAAACAGTTTCTCCCTGTTGCATGACAAAGCAAGCACCCATGCCTCCAACCACAGAACAGACAGACAGACACACACACACACACACACACACACACATAGACACACACACACACACACACAAACACATACATATAAATGCTTTTTCATTTAAGTCCCTACTCTCATTATCAAAAAACACCATCTAACCTCAGACCTACAACACTAGCTGCAGACAATCTCCCAACGTAATTTATTAAGATTGGAAGAAATTTTACATTATTCCACTACACTAAGCCATGTATTTTACTGAGCTCTCTAACTACTTAACAATTGTCCACTGTCAGAAATCATCAGAAAATGTACATGCACACACACACACATCAATGCTTTCTCATAGTCCCACTATCAAAAAACACCATCTAACCTCAGACCTACAACACTTGCTACAATCTCCCAAGACAATGTATTGAGATTGCTGCTAATGCACTAGCAATCCCAGTATCCATCCTTACAAATAGAAATAAGGATATATCCCTCTCCTGTGGAAGAAATCTTACATTATCCCACTATACAAAGATGTGAATTCTACTGAGATCTCTAGCTACATACCAATTGCTATTTTCCCCCACTCTCAGAAATCATTAAAAAATGCACACACACACACACACACACACACACACACACACACACACACACACACACACACACACACACACACACACACACACACACACACATTCAGCTCTTCCAATACCTACTTGATAACAATCTCCTGATCCCAACCCAGCATGGCTTCTGCCCTAAAAACAGTACCACCACAGCCCTACTAAGCTTTATTAACTCAGTCGGAGATGCAACCAAAGCAACCTAGTCTTTGCTGTATTTCATGACCTACTAAACAAATAATACTGGATACCATTTTCCACCAAAACCTACTAAACAAACTCCACACCCTTGGTCTTAGCCCTCCCCCCATTTAAAAGCTACTTATCTGTCAGAATCTAAGCAGTTAAATGGAAATATAAATGCTTACATTTTCTCTCCATCTCTGTAGGGGTCTTCCAGAGATTCATCTTGGGGCCTTTAGTGTTTAGTATTTTTGTAAATGACCTACAATCTGATACAGTGCCTTCTACCCTCACTGAATACGCTGATGACTCCACTCAAGTCTGTTCAGCTCCCACACAACCAAGACTTTAAAAGCTTACCCAAGAGTTACTTTTTACATGGAAGCATGGCTTAAAAACTCTCAGTTAATTGTGATTACTAAACAACTAAATTACTTCTATTCACCCCCAAATATCTTTTCTTCAGCAAATCACACCAAAAAGAAATTACATCTCTAAATAATACAAAAGTTGAACTTGCATCCTACACTAAACTACAAGGCACCACAACTGAAGGCAGCTTGAAATTTGATATCGACATTCAACCAGCCATAAAAAGACAAACCAAAATCTTGGCTTATTGTATGGAGCTAGGCATTTCCTCACTAAATCAGTCAGAAAAAATTCAACTTCAACTTACTTGCTTCCTACTTTCTTTTATGCAGCCACAAAAACAAAATGTAAACAATGGTATAATGCAATAGTCAAATTCACCACCCATCAGCCTTACCCGTCCCATCACTGTATATCCACTAAAAAGTTAAACTGGCTTGAGCTAATTCATTACCTTATACATTCTCAACTAGCAATTACCCACAAACTGACAAATCAACCCAGTAAATGCCCAGCTTTGATCATTATTCTACAAGTATGTTCACTAGACAGACAGACAGACATCTACTCTCAGGGGATAAACATTTCCTAAACATAAACAAATCCCATAATTCTGCCAGGAATGCATTATCCTCCAACTTCTACTCAAAAATCTAGAATACTATCCCACACCTTCTAAGACTAATTGAAAACCAGCAATCCTTCAAATCTGAGCTAAAACTGCACCCACTGAAATCCTGGATATGTGCAGAAAGATCATGTTGTGTTGGTGCTTATGTAAACTTCATGGCAACATACTTGGCAGACTTTTTATTTAACAGTTCACTTTGGGGAAGGTAGCAAAGTACAGAAATGTGATGGAGTTAGCAAAAATGACCTGAGAACATTTCAGCATGAACTTACCATTACATCTGGTATTCAGTAGATCACTTAATTATGGAAAGATTCCTCAAGATTGGAGACAATCTCATGTTTAAAGAAAATCGGAACAGGACAAACCCTGAGTCATGTAGATCTATAAACCTACTTTGTTATTGTGGAAATAGAATGGAAAAGGTTATTTTGAATAAATGTCACTTCCTTTTCACCTTTTCACTGATTCATTAAAGTGACAAATACATCAAAGAACACTTTTGGCACTCTTGTTTTATATATAAATGTTTTATTCAACAAGAACTAGCGCCTCAACTCTTAGCCTTCTGAGGCTCCACTACATTACATAAAACATCAGTTATATAACTTTATTAAACTAAATTAATGAATTAACAATTAAGTAAATAAATAAATATATATATTTTATAGAAACATTCTAAATATTTTAAAGATACATTCTACTTTTAACAAACACTCTACCCAACAAATTAATAAACAAACAAACATATTAAATAAACATTTTAATAAACATTAAAATTGTGCTCTAACATATTATTACAATAAATATTTCATCAGCAACTCATTATTCACAACATTTAGCTGTCCTTCAGATGAGACATTAAACTAGGGCCCCATCTGCTTGAGCTGGTGGTAGCTGAGCCTTGAGTTGGTGGTAGCTGAGTTGGATGTAAAAGATCCCATAGAACCTAGGGTTTTAGTAGGTAAACATTATTCATATATATATACAATAATTATTTACAAAACAAATATACAGTATTTACAATTATTTACAGTTATATACATTTTTCACAATATCACATAAAGATGTATCAATGAACACTGCCCACTCACCTTTTTTTCTAAACCAAGAAAATATTTTTTTTTCAAAATTTCTGCTAAATACATTTTCCATTGAAATTAATTTCATCATATATTTCAGTCCATAATGTCCATGATACATATAATATTGTTTTGTTCAATTTTCTCACATCGTCTTATTTTATATCACTGTAGTAATTGTACTCAATCATGTCCGTGTTTATTTATTCAACCCTTGTAATTCCATCTAACATTTTATTATTACATAACTCTTCATATAATTTTTTTACTTTCACACAAGTCAGAAACACATGTTCTGTAGTTTCATATTCACCACAATTATAACATACTCTATCCTGCATTCTTTTGTAAGGCATATTTGCCTTCACTGGTAACTTGTTTATTGATAGTCTCCATAGAAAATCTTTACATTCATTAATAAATTTATAACTTTTGTATCTTATAATTATTGCTCTCTTTTTTATATCTAAATATTTCCATGGATCAATTATATAATGTGTTATCATAATATTTATATACCAGTCTTTTCTATCCTTTCCAGTTTTATTCATGTACAATTTCCACAATATAATTTTATTTGATACTCCTTTGCTTTTTCATTCATCACAAATTTAAACCTTTTCTTTGTTTCTTTTTCCCCAAAACATTTATATTTATAGTGTACACTATTATCTGTCAAATTTTTATTTGTGTTTGAACAGGCTTTCATAACTCTATATAAGTTCAAATATGCTGCATATACTACTGGGTTAATCAGATCCATTCCTCCTTGTGTTTCATTCTCATACAAATTTCCCCTTTTAACTGGGTTCAGTCTGGACCCCATACAAAGGAAATTCCTTCAAAATTTTGTTGGCAACATATACGTATTAGCTATGCATGCTATTTTCCCAATAAGATAGAGTTGATCAAATATACTTTCTTCCTATATGCTAATCTGTTTTCCAAAAGTTACATATTTCTTTAATTTCTTGGAACAGCTTTTCCCATTGTTTATTCTTATATTATTCTCATCCAAATACTTTTCCCAATACTTCAATAAATCCTGCATTAAATTTTCTATTTCCTATATTTTTTCACAACTAAAACATTTACTTTGTTCTTCATTTATACATAAACATATTTTTTTAATAAAACATTTAGAGCCTTATTTCTTTCATCATTTCTTTTTTTCTAGTGATTAATACTATATCATCAGCATAGGTGTACATTATAGGCAAGTACTGAATCTGACTTTTTAGTAATTTTATTGATTGTAACATTCACAACTAAAGAAAATATGATACTACTAGCTGGACATCCTTCCCTTATTCTATATCACTGTCTATATTTATTTTTTCAGTTATCAATCCATTCACACTTATTCTAACTTTATTCTTCTCATAAACTGACTTTATTACCCGTATTATTTTTTACTTATATTATAAGCCTCTAATATTTCCCATAAAGAGTCATATTGTATTTTATCAAATGCTTTACTTAAATCTCCTATCATGATCTTTGCTTCCACATTCTTACTAGCAATATCATCTATTACTTTTTTTATAATCCATAATAAATCCTGGCTTCCTTTTCCCTTTCTACCAAATATTGTTTGATCCAGTAACTTATCTATTTTACTATAAGCCTCTTAGTTATTATTCTCTTCAATATTTTATAATCACTGTTATTTAAAACTATTGATTTCCAATTCTTTATATCCTGTTTTTCACTTTTTTTCCATATGAATGTTACTACACCTATACAGATTTCTTCATTCATAATTCCCAGTTCTAACCATTCATTAGGTACTTCTAAAATATTATTTTTGCCATATTTCCATTTCTTTATACAAATTATATTCAGTGCCATCCATCCCTGATGCAATATTTATTTTTATGTCTTTTAATACATCATTTAGCTCTTTCAAAGTAGTCTTTGTTCCAAACTTTCATTAACTTCTTATCCAATTTATTAACCTTGTACTACTGATTTTGAATTGTTTCTTTCTTCGTAAATACTTGTTTTAAATGTTTTTTAATAATCCCACATACCTTTTTGTGTTGTTACTTTCTTTCCATTTTTATTCTTTAACTCTCTTATTTTCTTATCTTCTTTCACCAATTTACTTAAATATGGTGCTACTTCTTTTTTCCCCTATAAGCAGTAGTTATGTTTGTATAATAAATTTGTTATCTTTGCTTGGTTCATTTCATATAATTCTCTTTGTCATAATAACTTCCTTCTTTATTTATCAATTCTCTAAACATTTCTTGGCTTAATATTTTATATTTTTCTTTTTCTTTTTTTTTATCTTATTCTTGCCAGTTCTAAAAAAACACTTTTTGTATATTTTTTTAAACCCTAGCCAACAATTTGTCCAATTTTCATAAAACACTCTTATATTTTTATGATCTTTCCAATAACTTGACTATTGCTTTCCTATCCTATCGCTTTAATTATTTTTTCATTTATTCTTTTAATTCCTTTCCCTATTTTTATATAGCCTTCTTTTTTATCTATTTTTATCTAAATTGCTATATGATCTGAAAATCCTTTATATGTTATGCCTTTCTGTATTATTCTTATACTATCTGAAATAAAAAAATAATCAATTTCAAATTTTATTTCACTTCTTTTAGCAATCCAGTATATACCATCCCATATATATAATTTACCAAATTTCATTATTTCTTTTACTATCTTAACATCACTACTATTTCTCTTTTCTTTTCTTAAGTTGCATTTAGAATCTTCTGCTATTATTATATCCATGTTAACAGAGGTATAATTCAAAATCTTTTTAAATAATATTGCTGTTTCTTTTTTGTAATGTAAGCATATATAGCAATAATTCTATAAACATTTATATTCCACCTTATATCTAATGTTGTAATACTTCTTAATTCAATAATGGTTACATTTAGTATCTTAATGTTTTTGATACAATAGACATATCTCTGAGCAAACATCTGCTCCCATATTCCTACTAACAGGCTCAGCCCATAATTTTTCCTGTGTTATTGATATAATAACCTCTAATACAATAATATGAGCATTTAGCAGCATACACTATTCTATGATTCTTATTCATCTCCTAACATTTTTCATGCTATTAACATTCAATGTTACAATCATCTTTTAAACCGAATTAATGTATAATGTTTCTCATCCTTTACTTTTCTTATTTTCTTTACTAATAATCCATTTAAACTTTCTTTTCCTTTCTTTTACTCTCTTTCTTATAGAATTTTTCTTTCTTCTTACTGTGCCAATTCACATATTCATCTTTGCTTGTATTTACTGCCCCTCTTCTTTTTCTTTCTATCATTCTTTTATTTTTATTTCTATATTCTGTGTCCTGTTCTGCCTTTCTTGCTATTTCCCTTTATTTTATCATGTTCAACATTTTGCACAACTTCTTTATCCATGCTACACACATTTTCTTCATACTTTAACCATGCATGTCCTGTATTACCACATTTCTTACATTTTACATCACTTTTTTTGCATCATGACCAGTTTTTCCACATATAAAGCATTTTCTTTTATCAAATTCACTAATTAAATTATCAGCTTTTCTGCAAAAAAAGCAGGTTGTATGTTGTCCCCTATATTCATAAAACCTCTGTTACCATTAACATTGATTACACTGGGAACATGTATTACATTATCATTCTTTATCTTTAAATTAACACCACTTTCCCATCCTCCAGTCCACAAACTTCTTTCATCATAGATTTTTGTAGTGTCCATGACTTCTTTACAAATACACATTAAATGTTCTTTTAGTTCTTTTGATTCAACTTCAGTTCTGAATTGAACTATAACTCTTTTTATAGGTTCATAGGTTCATACTAGGCTATCTGCCATAGGGCATTTATAAGCCTAGCCAGAGTGTGTGTGGCTTTTGCCACCCCTTGGAATGAGAATACTATGCCCATTTAGGGTTTAGTTTACTGTGCCTCTGTCTAGTAGTGACACAGAGATGACCCCTGGGGTAAACCTACAATCTCCCATCCACTCATCAAGATTTCTCTTGAAGAGAGTCAGTGAGGGGCTCTACCTAACATGGACTGGGAGTCTGTTCCAGAGTGTAGGGAGCCTCTGGGTTATGAATCTATCCCTCCAGCACGTCCTATTTATTTATGTGTTGAGGTTCAAATCTCTTGCTCTCATGGCTCTGGTGGATTTGGATTTTCTGAGGTGGAGCATGTCCATTAATTCCGGATTGGACATGGCCTCGTATGTCAGGCATAGATCACCTCTGAGTAGGTGGTATGCGACTGAATAGAGCTGGAGTTTCTTCAGCTGGGCAGCATATGACATATGTTTGAGACCCTTGATCCTCTTGGTGAGGTACTTTTGGGGTCTTTCTAACTGCTGCAGATGTCGGGTAAGGTACATCCCAAATGTGGCATTGTACTCAATTATGGGCCTGATAAGGGTAGAGTATAGGGGCACAATGACTTCTATTGATCTAGATGTGAATCCTTTCATGATAAGGTGGGTAATATAGAAGGTCTTCCTAACCACCTTGGCAATGTGAGTGTCAAATGAGAGGTTACTGTCAACTTGGGTTCCTAGGTCCCTGATTACTTCTTCCGTACTTAATGTATTACCACCTATGTGGTAATTTGTGGGTACTTTGTTCTTCCCAAAGGGTATGACTATACATTTTTTGGCGTTCAGTTTAAGGCCATGGCTCTGGCACCAGTTATCCATTTCTAAGAGGCCTTTCTGAAGGATGCTTGTGTCCACTGGAGTATCAATTATGGCGTCCAGTTTGCAGTCATCTGCAAACTTTCTCAGCCACAATCCTCCTATGTTTGCTCGCACCTCGGAAAAATAAATGCCGAACAAGAGGTGTTCCAGGACCGAGCCTTGTGGGACAACGCTTGTGACTGGCTTAGAGTCTGACATGGCTCCAGCAATTCTGACCTTGTGGGTTCTGTTCTTGAGCCAGTTTGCAACCCATCTTATGACATATGGGTTTACATTTAAGCTGGTGAGCTTGTCTATGATGCCCGAGTGGGGTATTGTGTCGAAGGCTTTTGCAAGATCAAGGTAGGCTGTGTAAACTGCCCTACCCTCATCAATGGCCTGAGTGACTGTTTCAAAAAAGTCAACCAGGTTCAAAAGGCAGGATCTGCCCTTGACAAAGCCGAATTGGGTAGGATCCAGTGTCTGTAGGTTCCCAATGTCTTTGTTTATGAGTTCCATAATGATCCTCTCCATAGCTTTGCAGACCAGGCTTGTCAAGCTTATGGGGCGGTAATTTCCGGGGTCCGCAGAAGCACCTCCTTTGTGGAGTGGGACCACTGTTGCTGTACGCCTTTCTTTGGGTACATATCCTGTAGTAAGGCTAAGATTAAACAGCAGCCTTATGTGTGGGTTTAGTTCCTCTTGGAGTTCATGTAGCATGCAACCCGGGACACCGTCTGGTCCCATTGATGCTGTATTTTTAGCTTTGGAGAGGGCGGCTCTCACCTGGGCATCTGAGATGTCAGGGAGGCTACACTCTGCTGGGATAGATATTTGTCCTTTTGGGGGGGGGGGGTTTGCACTGAACCTGTCTGCCAGTATGTTGGCAATGTCTGTGGGTTCAGTGTATTTTTTGTCATTTTGGACTAACTTTGAGCATATCTGAGAGTTTCCACCCAGGTTTCTAACATAACTAAAGAAGGCCTTGTGATTGTCTTTAGTGTCTTGTGCGATTTTTCTCTCAAAGTTGGCCGTGGATGTTTTTATGAGTGATTGTAGTTTTTTGCTAGTACTGATCAGAGATGCCTTCCCTATGGGGGATTTTGCTGTGTCATGTAGTAGCTTTCTCCTTCTGTTGTAAAGCTTATTAATGGCTGGGGTCCACCAGACAGGATGCCTGCCTTTGGGGGAATGGGTCTTGGTTTTATTTGGGATTGCATGATCTATGCATTCTTGAAGGTGTCCGTAGAAAGCATTTATAAAGGATTCAGCGGTGTGGGCTGTGGTTTCCACTGGCCCAGGGGCTTTGAAGGATACCACTTCAGTCTTAAGAATTGTGAAGTCAGCTTTTGAGAAATTCTTCACTGTGGTCTTTTGTGCTGGGTGTGGGGGCGGGATGTGGATTTCCAGTGAGATTAATTTATGGTCTGATCTCACCAATGAGGGGTATACTTCCGGTGTGGAGCATTGTGCCCCCATGTTTGTGATGATCAGGTCTAGTATATTATCTCCTCTTGTGGGAGTGGTGACTAGTTGTTCCATCGCATTTGAGTTTATGAATTCTAGGAACCTTTGGGCTAGGGTGTTGGGGCTTGAGTAATGCTCCCAGTCTATGTTTGTGTAGTTGAAGTCTCCCAATATGATGGTATTTGGAGAGACATTCATACTCTCCAGTGTCTTCAGGAAGGCTGAGTAGGGTTCCTGAGTTTGAGAGGGTGGTCTGCAGCATGCTATAAACTGCAGGGCAGTTTTGCCTACAGTTAGTTACACATGGATGGTCTCCGATGCTTCGTGCGTTGCCACTAACCTGGAGGTGTGGGTATCTTTGATGAATATGGATACTCCCCCTCCTTTTGTGGTTCAGTCCAAGTTTTGAGGCCAAAAAGCATGATATGAGGTATAACCTGGTAGTGCTGGGGTGCTCTCAGGAGCCTTGAACCAGGTTTCAGTCACTGCCCAGACATCGATGTTCTCCATACTGAGGAGGGCTTCGAGAACGTGCATCTTGAGGTTTAGACTTCTGGTGTTGAGCAGCATTATCCTTAGTTTTTTTCCACTTGTGTTTTCTAGGGAGGTGGGTTTGTCTTTTGAGCCTTGCCTAAAAAAGGCACTATGGGGGTGGCAAGAGCCTTGGCCAATATCCGGAAGCCCAGGGGTGACAGGTGCAAGCCATCCCTTGCGAAGCAGCGTGGCTTGTCAAGCATGTCATCCCAAGCAGACAGACATTGGATCCCCTTAGAATGACACCAGTAACTGAGCCAATTGTTAAAGCTGATCATTTTGTCTTTGTACTGTGGCATCATTCTTGGTGAGGGTAAGATGCTGCTCAAGGTCAGGGTCATACCGGCCTGGGCTACATAATCAGAGAGCTCCTCTATGTCTCTTTTCATGTAGTCCAGGGAGGTACGTCTCAGGTCATTCACACCGGCATGGACAATGACTGAGTCATATTTGTACTTGCTTTGGAGTGACCTCTGTGCTTGTGTTATGTGATGGATTCTAGCACCCGACAGGCAGCTTACTGTAACCTTTTCCTTGTTCAGTCTGGTGAGCGGGTCGTCAGTGTGTCTGACTATGGAGTCACGTATTGCAAGTGTATCAGGCATGTTGTTTGGCCTTAAGGGCTGTGACTGTTTGGCACACTGACTTTGTGAACTATATGTTACATGTGCTATGTTTTGAGGCAGTGGTTGCTTGGATGTCTGCTTTGGAGGCCTCTGTTGTTTTGGTAGATTTTTAATTAGAGCCTCCGAGTATGTTTTTGTGTGTTTATGTGTTTGGTTTGTAGTTGTGATAGGTCTATGTGAGACTGGGTTTGTGGTGTGTGTGGTTACCTTCTCCTTCTGACTGGTTTTGCCAGTACTGAGTCGAGGGAGCTCAGCCTCCAGTTTGGTTATATAGTTGCATCTCTCACATATATTTGTATTTGTTGGGAGGAGGAGAGGGTTGTCTGTGTACATGAGGCAGTTGTAACATTGCCTCAAGATTCCCAGATTCACCAGCTGAACTGGAGAGGACGCCAGTAATTGACCCTTCGACATGCAAAAATAGTGTAAGGGATTGCTGTGTAACTGAGTCAGAAAGGACTTATAGGGAAATGGGTACTCAAGGGGATTGTAGGTGGATGTAGTGCTTTCTTTTTGTTTAAGAGTGCTTTACCTGTGTAAAAATGCTTTAGGAGCAAGTGCTGGGCTTTTCAGATAGAGAATAGACTGGTTAGATTGAAAGTAGAGCGGTTCTAAGGGAAAAACTGAAGAGCAGACTTAGCGGAGCCAGAAATAGTTTAAACTTGATTAACTAGCGCTGCCCGATGCTGCGATATGCGCAACTTCGTGCAAAATCACGCAAAAGTGCGCTAAAGTGGGCTTTATAGCAGGGGGTTAGAAAGAGCTAGGAAATGGCCCAAAATGGCCAATAAACTACAAGTTGCTGGGCTGGAACCACTCCTTTAGGGACAAATAGGCTGCTCAGTGCTCCCCACTCCCACTGGTGAACAAAGAAGCTTCCTCCTATCCAAATAAGGATATGGACAACACAGGAACTATGACACAGCCCAGAGATCAGCAAAATCTGAAGACTGGACTATTCTAGTTCAGTAAAGGCGGGAAAACAAGGATATTTTTTGTTTTTTTTTGTTTTTTCACAAACAGATAAAAACTTTTTCAGTTATTTATTTTAAGCAGTATCTCAATCAGGATCCATATTTGTTATTTTTTTTTTCATTATGTTTACTGTCAGTACCCTGAATTGTTTTTAAAAGTAACAGATTTATTATTAATAAATGAAGCTTAGTATATTTTTGCATTTGATACTTTTTATATATTTTATTTATTTTTTGTTGAACAGGTTTTTTGTTGAACAAGTTTTGTCTCTTTACATGATGATTGTACCACAAAATCTGGCCATGGATTTACATTCTTTCTCTACTCATGTTTTCCTATAAAATTTTCCATGGCCTGCCCAGTTTCACGTATTATGTCACAAAATATCTCTTTATTAATCAGAATAAATGCATTTATCCCTTTTGCAGTTACACCCAATGGTACAATCACTGAGTCCCATACCTCATACTTGTTTAATGTTATCACTTTTTGGCTGCTCACTCGAACAGTAAATTTTTCTTTATCTCCTTCATTTCATCAGTTCTTCTTTCACCCTCCTTCACTGCCTGTGCGTACAATTTTTTAACAACAGCATTTTCTTTCTCTTTCTGACAGATTTTCTCCATTATATCTCTCCATGAAGCTGTCACATCATTTTCTGGTTCACTTTGATTAATTAAGCCTTTTAAATAATCATCCTGCAACCCTCCAGATTAAAGGATTGAAACAATACTTTCCTGCTGGCTTTCTCCTTCTCCTTTGAATGGTCTGTGCTAAAATATATCTTCCAAATCTTCCAGCGTACCGTCATCCTATTTCATCTCCATTCCTTTCAGCATAAACAAATTCTTCTTTACTTCCGTATTCTTTAGCTGCCTTTTGCATAAATGCTCACTGTTTTGACCTTCAAAAATCTTCTCATTACATCTCTGTTCTCTATCTCTGAGGTTTCCATAATGCTCCCTGTTTCTCCGACCACCTACATGCCTGGCACAGCAACAGGAAGCCACAAGCAGTATACACAAATGCACCCCCTATATCGAAGAGCTAGGGGAAGTTTCCCAATTCCCTGGCAACATTTCCCTTAGAAGTATAAATACCATCTCTGACCTCCCCTGAAATGAGGAGTAACCTGTTCAACAAAAAAATAAATAAAATATATAAAAAGTATCAAATGCAAAAATATACTAAGCTTCATTCATTAATAATACATCTGTTACTTTTAAAAACAATTCAGGGTACTGACAGTAAACATAATGAAAAAAAAATTAACAAATATGGATCCTGATTGAGATACTGCTTAAAATAAATAACTGAAAAGGTTCATTTAAAATATCCCTTATATATTCCTGAATTCTTTTCCTCACTTGAAGTTAGGTTTGTCTTATATAACACTTCTTACATGGGTAATAAAGCCTGTATACCTCTCCTTCCTGATAATTATGTCTACTATCTATAATTCCAAAATATTGACCACTAATATAAACTACATCACGATCCAGAAAATATGAGAAATTCTACATCCTTTACTTTAAAAACTTCAAACATTCTTCTGAGCCTACTATATACCCTTTTTATTTAAAATACATACCAGCCCTTCAACAAGGGGTGCATAATCTGTCACAAAATAAATATCTTCCTTATTCCTAGCCTGCACAATATATATTGAAAGTCTGTATCATCTGAGCATAATATTCTTGCTCTAAAAAAATCCTCCATAAGGAAGGGAATTTTATAGCATGCAAAAACATATTTTTGCAGACATAGACTCTTATATAATGTGGAATGTATGCTATTATCCTGTACGTACAGGCACACATGTGAATCTATACAGTCTAAAACTCAAAAGTAAAATATTCACCAAAACTTGCAAATTATCAAAAAATCCTGAAATTCTAATTCTGTATCTTTAGCTATAAAAAAATCATCTATATAACGTTTATAAAAAATCACATTAGTCTGAAAGTAAACATCAGAATGAATACATAATAATTATACCGCTCCCATGATAGAATTCGCATAGGCAGAAGCAAACTTTGCCCCAGTGGCAGTACCTCAAACTGCTGTTATACAAACAAAACTTTACTAAATCAAGATTATCTTCAACTACCCCATGTCTTTCAAAATATCCTAAATATTTCTTAGGGCCTTCATTCCCAAATCATGTTTGATTGAATACAGGCAGGAAACATCTACCATCACAAAACTAAAGCATTCATCTAATTTACTTCTTTTACTTTGTACCACCACAAGGCGACTATGTAAAAATGAACAACACCAACAGCTTGGTTGTAGAATGCTGAAACAGGAGAGAAAAAAACACCAAAAATCTCTGGTTAAGCGCTTTCATCTGATATAGTCAGACCTCCTCACCACCAACTTTTTAAATGTTACAGACAAAGGAGAAAACATCAATAAAAAATAATCTGCTTTCATCACTTTTCTTACAATCTCCCACATATGTTCTCATGTTACCTGTAACCCTGTCATCACCCATTCCCAACACCCTATCTTCTGCCCTATCTAAATATAGATGTAACATTTAAAAAGTTGGTGGAAAGATTTTAGCCTATTGTTTGTGAGGATGATAATATTGGACATTTGTTCGCAAAAAGGTAACATTTTCTTACAGCAGATTTCTTAATTTAAAAGAACTACTGAATTTGAGAAAGCCTCCAACACTATGAGGCTCTAAGGGGAGTTATATGTGTGGCAGATGTAGGGTATGTTGTAGGCTAAAAACTTGGATGGTAGTAAGACAAATGGTGTTAAATATATGGCAAGGAACCATTTTATTTGTAGGTCATGCGGGGTGGTATATATTCTGGGGTGTGGATGCACGCAACCAGATGGTATGTGGGACAGTCTAGGAGGATGGTCAAAAATAGAATATTAGAACATCTGGGAGACATTGGAAACAATAGACTTGTAAGCCTTGTAGCTTACCACTTCCACATGGCCCATGGGGGTTCAGCAGCCAGTCTATTTTTTGGCATATTAGCCAAACCGTTGCACACACAAGGGGAGAATTTCTCTTATGCATTAAACAATTTGGAAGCTAAATTCATTATCACCTTCAAGACATTAAAACCTAAGGGTTTGAATCAGGAACTAAACATAAATATATAGAATAAATATTTATCAAATGTATTGATGTATTGTGTAAAAGCTATTTATTGTCATATCAATATATATATAGGGTGATCTTACCTTTGGGTATATATGTATAATGAAGTTTGAGTTTAGACTTATGGTATATATATATTTATTAAATTGCATTTATAGTGCTTAGAGTATAACTCTTGGTGATCCTGCATTCCCATTTCATTGTATTTATTAAAGGGTAGTTTACACATACTTTTTCATTACATAGTTGCACAGTCACTTTAAAAAATTGGATTATGTTAACCTAATGTAATTGTTTAATTGGTATCAATGAGTTATTAATTCACACCAAAGTGATTTTGAAAATGTATTTAAAATAAGGTGTTGATGCTGAAAATTTATTCCCATTTGAAGGCATACTGGCCGAGGTACCAGGAAGCATCAATAAAATACTGGTTGGAAACTACAGTGTTTCGTGGTTTTGTGAAAGTGTTCAGGGTCTGCTTTTTCCATTCAGTTGGTATTGCTTGTTTTTTTTTGTTCATACTGCAGCAAACCTATAAAAAACTCAGTCATTGCTTCTTCCAAATGTTTTAAACAGTCACCCGAAAATGAAGACTTCATATCTATTAAACTCTCGATCTTCATACTCAGCAATTCCACATCATGTTTATCATCTTCAGTAAGAATTTTGTTGGAATCTAAAGGACATGCTAACACTGTTTGCTCCCAGCTCACTTGCAAATCCTTATAGTCTGAGCTAAAAGAAAAGAAATGTTTCAGTCACACGAAGACTCGATAAAGTAATATCTCACTTTTTTCTGAGCCACATACTTCAAATCTGCACCTTCCTGCTGATAACCAACATCTCTAGTAGCATTACTGGCTTCAAATTCAAAAACTGAAGCCACCCTTTGACCCCCGTTCATTTTAACATAAACTCCACATTTTAATTGATGAAAAATAGTGGATGTAAACAAAACAACAATAACTAATATCACTCGCTTTTCAAAAACAATAAATATTTTCAATAAATAATTGTCAGAACTGGAAACGCTGGAACATGAAACCATGCTTTATTGGTCAAAATAGGTCTATACGTACCTCTAACACAACACTCTAAAATAACAGCTATAAATAATAAAAGTGTATTGTGATGTAATTTATGTAGACCTATCTTCAGTGTTTCATACAGTCATACACAAAATGCTGATTAATAAAGTAGAACTAGGTAGCAATATAATCTTGAAAATAAAAGCTGCACACTTTATAAATAGGACATGACAAGTGCCATACAGCAATTAGCTAAAAGTGTAGGTTACCATCTGGGTATCCCTCAAGGCTCCATCCTGGGGCCATACTTGATTAGGTTGTAGTTTTCTGATTTATCTTTTAAACCTGATGTGTTCTATGATGTCTATGCAGATGACTTGGAAATGGGAAAACTGATTTCATCTGTTACAGATATGGAATGTCTGCAAAAGAACTCAACTAAATTGACCAGCTGAGCATAGGAGAGTAATGTGCTAATAGATAAATCACAAATTAAGCATAGATAATTTGGGAGATATAGACTGAGAGATTAATATTTAATACAGCATACAGTGGTTGACACTACGGATTCATTTAAGGTCCAGCTCTGAGTGTTTCTGATCATATCAACCAATTGGTTAATGATAGTTATACAGCCAAAGGCTGTAAAAACATTTATAAATTCTAAGAAATTAAAAATGATTAAATCAATGTATGATATTTTAGACTCAAATTACACTATGGAATAATAATATTGAACATTATAAGAAAACTAAAACGAGTAAATTGAAAAGAGTATGGGAGAAATATACCAAGGACATCCATGGATGTGAAAGTTTGTTATTATGAATGATTAAAATATCTAAATTTGCAGTCTCATACAGATATTTAAGACTGAGATCTTATGCAGGTGTATAGGGCATTTAGAGACCCAAATGTGAATGCTTGGGGTTATCAAAGAGCATCAGACAGGAATGAGAGATATACCAACTATTTCTCTGAGAGACAGCTGACACCTGGAAAAGACTATACCAAAATATGTTGAAGTAAGCACTAGTTAGATAGCACTAGTTTAGATCACATTTCAAATTATGGAGATGTCTTTTGGTGTATTGATAGGTTACAAGGGCATTATGGCCCTTACCTGAAATATCTGTATGCATGTTATGCTTGTATGTTTGTAACTGCATGCTGCCTACATCAGGTTCTTGTATTGAGGTTCTACCTGAGAAATGCTCGGAGGATGGGATTGGGATTGGGCAGTGGCTGTACAGTCACCCGTCATATATGGCTTTATCTTACACTAATATTGTGGTCAGCCTTTATGTTCATCATGTTGGCATATTTGCTCGGTATTACCACCAGAAGTTATGAAAGGTGCACATTTTTTCATAAAAAATATAGTTTATTCACCAATGAGTAGCTCTCCCAGCAAAGACCTAGTACTGCATCCTCACTTTTAGGACTTGAAATTATGTCTACAATCTAAACAAATGTTGAAATATACCATGAGTGAATTAGCAATATTTTCTTTGATAGTGAATTTTATTCTTGTTGATGCTGGAATTGTCTGTTTATTGTGCTAGTTCTAAATCTTTTTCATGACTCATGCTGTTATCATGCAGAATTCCTCCTGATACCTTTGTGTGGGTAAGAATGGAGTAATAATAGGTCAGTGTGAGGTCTGTCTGATTAGCATTAACATAGCTATATTATCATAATGGTGCATTCTAGACTGTTCCTCCTCTTTCAATGGGGATATAGTTAATTTCCAGTTAAGCAGTTAAAATGTAAAGGTTATCATTCTGTGTTATGCTGGAACAGACCAGACCCAACTTTTTACAGGGCATTTCAAGATGTAGGAATTTGATTTCCGTATGACACAGCAAAACAAAACCACAAACTTATTCAGTCAAATTTGATATGACAGGATACAGCACATGTTGTGCCAGGCACAGGGTAACCTAAGAATCTTAACAGCTATCCATATAATAGTTAACAGCTATCAGAGCTCAGAAGAAGTATTTTCTATGAATCTGTTTGGCGTGCACGCACAATGAATGGGCTGCAAAATCTATCATGGATATGGGGAACAGAAAATTAAAAATGCAATGCAGACAGTTTTATGATGCAACAAGTTCCAAGCAGCCTTTGTTTCTGTTCACAGTATGATGGAATTTTACGGCATATCCACCTGAAATTCAGCATTAAAGAAACCCATTGTCTAAGAAATGAAGGACAAGATATTAAGAGGTGCGAGTTCAAGAACAGAGGAGTAAGTATTAAAAATGAATCAATATGTACAGTTTCCATGTTATACCATAGCAGTAGGACTATCATATTAGAGACATCTTGTTGATCATGTGTGGTTTTAATTACAATGGTGATAGTTTCCTGTACTTTACACATTAAAAAAAGATATATGTCTGATGATATAGTCCTTGGCCACAGAAATGGTCTTACAAATCAGTGCTATGGTTCACAGGGAGTCTTGATGGTTTGTGTTTCACAACACATACTCATAATGAAGTAAAATGCTTGCTTTGTATGGTCTTTATAATAAAACCAAGGATAAGTGACTTAAAGTACATTTTACTTTGTAGTTTGCAAACTGTAAATACATAAGAGGATAAACTGTTAATATTCATTCAAAAAAAAAACCTATTTCCATAATTTACATTGTTACATGAACTTTATCATTGCCATGCATTTACAATATAAAATCAGTTGTTTTTCTATGAATTTTCCACGAATGATGTACCAACTCAAGGTTATTGGGAAGCATGAACCATAGCAACTTCGAATTTATTTGTTTAGAACATGCTTTGAGACTTCAAAAGGAGGTTCTAAAGAATTCTGAGAAAAAAGGTGTTTTGAAAAGTGGGTCTACTACAAGTTCTTGCATTCTGTTAGCTTATGTCACATTTGCTTGCTGTCACTTGCTCTAAGCAGCAAATGTCCAGCCTCTAACCAGCTTGATCCTATTGAATTACACAACCATTTCAAACCCCAATCGTAGCAAACTGCATAGGTCTCCCGGAATCCTGACTGTAAAACTTCCACCTGGTTCCTAACTCTAAGTTGAACCCTTGTTTCCTAACTGTGACCCTAAAACAACCCTCTCACTCTCTAAACTTACAATCCTATTCCCTAACCCTAAACCTAGTCTCCCACTGTATAAGCCTAAATTCTCTTCCTGCTCCCTAACCTAAAAGTCTGTTCCTGCTCTTTAGACATAAAGACCTTGATTGTTGCCTTACCCAAAGACTCCCATCCCACTCCATGCCATTAAAGCTCCTGATTGCTCCCTAACCCTAAAACTTCCCTCCTGCTCCCTAAATGTATAGTTCCCAGTTACTCCAAAGCCCTAAAACCCCTCTACCCTGCTGCACCCTTAACTTAAATTATTTGATTGCACCCTACCCCTATAACTCCCCTCCCATACCTAAAACGTACATTCCTTGATCACTTCCTAATCCTAAAATTAAACCTCCTGTTCCTTAAGTTTAAATTCCTAAATTGCTACCTAAAACTTTCTTCCCATTCCATAAACCTAAACTTCCTGATCACTCCCTAACCTTGAACTACCCTCCTGCTCCCAAAACCTAAATTTCCCTCCCAGTCATTGCCTAAACTGAATTTAAACTTGTACATCTGCAGCACATTTTCTGCACTTACCTTACTCAAACTTAAGTATGTGTTTGGGCATGGTATTGCAGCTTCATTGTCTCTCTGCACATCTGATACACTTTACTCAAACACACAATCAAGTTCCAGTATGAGATGCAGCCCCAGCGATCTACAGCATTTTGGTGTCCCCCACTGTGGGACTGTGGACTGCAAGCAGCCAGAACTCGAAAAGTTGTAGTAGACACCTGAAAAGCTATTATGTGGAAGTTCATTAATTTTTGAAAAAAAAATCCTGAAGATGGATTTATTCATTAGCAATTTCCAGCATGTCCTGCTGGTCTGCAAGTTTGTTTAAATGTTTGGTCATGGCAAGACAGAGTAACAAATATCACCCCTAGGTCTCTGTTGTGGATGATAAAGAAAGAAGATTTTGCCCACGTCTCCTACAGAGACAAGCCTGTAACACTCACACTTGTCTACCATCGGCTATGGCATGTCTATGCTGGCAGTCTGCCTGCCATCCATAGCAAAAAATTTCTTCTTCAGAAAATCATGCCATCAGAAAGATCAAAAAAACAAATAGGCAGAAAAGCGTAAAAGTCCACTGATACGAATTTATTGTGTAAGCGCTTTCATGCACATAAAATCCATGCACTTCTTCAGACACCAAATTGTAATTAAACACTGCTTTTATAGCAGCACAATTAAACCATGATTGATTCTCATTAAGACCTTAATGAATAATTAAAGAAAACACTATTCAATATAGAACTATAGTAAATACTACATGGTCAACATATAAAACATTCTAAAACGTCCTAAAATTTAAGTCGGCACCCATTACATAAATCCTTGTGTTAAAAACTTTAACAAATGCTTGAATATAAATTACTTACCAACCAGAAAATACACCTGCACTAAAAAATATTATCAGCCCCTACACCAGCACCCAGCCACTGTGATCATCCACTAGACTCCTAGTTCAAATCTACAAATTCAACTACTCAGCTGGGGACTCTCTGTTTGCCAACTCTGTTGGAAAAATATGAAACAGACTCCCAGCTGACTTCACCCTAGAACCCTCACTAACTCAGTTCAAAAACAAGCTCAAGAAATACTTCAAAACACGTTGGTTATGTCCTTGCACTAACCCTGACTAGTGACCCCTCTCTATTTCTTAGGTTCCTTACCTTCAACTACTTCTAATTTTTTTCTACCACTCCATTTCAGAAAGGGTCAATTGTATAACTGCTGCTCAGTGTGTCTTAAACCTGAATGTAATGTTATGCATGTTTAACTTTGAAAATAATGTTATGTTTTGTAAAGTGTTTTATAATAAGTTAGTACTATATGTGCTAAATGTTGGTATAGCTTATGACTGTAATCTGCTTGAAACTAGCATTTACTAAATGTTCAATGTATATTATTATCTTGGAGCTTTTCTCCCCGGGCCTCCACTGAAAATGGACATGTATCCAGTCAGACTATCCCGGTCAATAAATGTAAAATAAATAAATAAATAAATAATTGACGAGTCTGTAATTCCCAGGGCCTGAGGTAAAACCACTTTTGTGAATGGCATTTCAACAGCTGTGTGCCACTCCTGTGGGACAAAGCCAGCTGATAGGTGCAGGTTGAAGAGTTTAAAGAGTGGGTTCACCAGTGATTGCTTAATGCTATTAATTAGGCAACCTGCTATGTTGCCAGGCACCATGGATGAGTTATTCTTCATTTTGAGGGGTACCTTCAGTACATGTTCTCGTATTATGATTGATGGCATGATTCCATCAAGGACGGGTGGATTTGGAATACGTGTCTAAGGGGCAAAGTTGGTAGTAAATTTATTAGCCAGTATGTTAGCAATATCCACTGGATCTAAGTAGTCGGTACCATTGTGAATAGGCTTGTAGCAAGGTAGGTGTTCTTTCTTATTTGCTGACATAACTAAACAAAGATTTCTGATTGTATTTTGCTTCCTAGGCCAGACTGAGTTCATGGGATACCTTCATTTTTCTTATGCCCCTTGCTAGCCTCTTCTCTGGTCATTTGATGTTCTCATTAGTTTATGGGTCATTTGTTCTGCTATATACTTTTAGGACTTTCTCTTGTTACATAGTTTATTAATACTAGAAATACTATATGACCACCTCAGAGGTTTGTTTTTAAAGCTCTCCATTGGTTTGGACTTGGTGGGAAGTGCTAATCTGATACAGTTGTCCAGGTGCGAGTAGAACTTTTTTGTATAACTCTTAGTATTATCGACATTGTAGGTAATACCATTATACTCTGATTTACAGACTTCATCATAGAAGTTTAGGAAATTTGAATGTTTAAAATCCTTGAATTCTTTGATATTTGTTTCTGTCAATTTGGTGGTTTTAATAGAGAAAGTTACTAGCTTGTGGTCTGACTTGACCAATGAGGGGGATACCTTTGTGATGGTGTATACAGAAGCTCAGTTTGTTATGACCAGGTCAAGTATATTTTGTTCTCCAGGTTCACTTACAATCTGGTCCATGGAGTTCCTGTTTATAAAAGATAAGAATTTTTGTGCATATGTTGATGGTGTAGGTCCCCCAATTAATCATTGGATAGCTAAAATCACATAAGATAACAGCATTCCTACTTATGGGTAATCCGTCAAGAATACTTGAGTGATTTTCTTGAGACATGCATGAAGTCCTGTAGCCTGCAATGATGTGATAGTTAATCTTATTTAGTATGATATGAATCTCTATAAGCCCCAGTTGAGTGCCTCAAGGTATGTATCTCGAGATAATGTCATCACTAATAAATAGTGAAATGCTACCAAAGTTTCTATCAGGTCCAAATGAGTTTTAACCACAAAACCCAAGTATTAAGTGGGTGCCCACTGAACATTCATACAAGGTCCCTGTAACAACACAAACATGGATGTGGTCCAAATACAAAACGGCTTCAAGGTCCAGCAGTTAGCTGTTTAAACCTCTAGCATTAAGTATAGCTACACTGATTTGATCCAATGGTAGATTTGTTTTGGAGGTTAGGTTGGGGGGGGGGTCCATTGGCTGGACCTTACCTAAAAAAGGCATGAAAAGCAGACACCTTGGAATAAGAAGTGCAGGCCACCCTTGGCAAAGAAAGTACAGTTGTCAAGCATCTTATCCCATGCTGATACATACTGACCCCCACCCCCACCCCTGAATGACATCAGGTATTTGTTAAAGTCAGTCATCTTTTCTTTAAACCTCTGCATCATTTTTAATGGTGGAAGGACAGCTCACTGTCAGCCAATTTATGTCCAGCTTCATAAATGTAGAATCTGTTTGTCTACTTGTAGAGTCACCAATAATTAGTACATTTCTATATGTAAAGTATCAATTAAACCAACACCCAGGCAACGTAGACACATAAAATAATTTTAGGCACTTCCAGTATTTATAACATAATATATATTTTTATATGTAGCTAGCATTTATTATATATTGTATGTAGTTAGTATTTAGTATATATATATATATATATATATATATATATATATATATATATATATATATTCATACATATTTTAGATATATTTTAGGTATTTATATAGATAGAAATCATGATATAGACATGTTTAGAATAAGTATTTGTTAGATGAGAAGTATTTTAGACTGTTCTTAAAAGTTTCACTATGCACTTTATTTATGTATTGTTGTTTTAAATTTAAAAAGGAATTAATTAATGTGATTTAATGATTGGTTGATTTGAATGGATTAAACGTCTCATTTTAGTATTTAAGCAGTCTGTATAATTGAGAATACTTGATCTGATGAAGCTATTACATAGCGAAAGCGCTTATCAATTGTTACTATAATAAATTATTTAGCTATAAATATCGGAATTGGTCCTTACTTTGCTCTTGTTTAACGTACTTATTTTTGCACAAGTTTTTGTCTTAACGAGAGCATTTGCCTGTGTGAGCAGCATCTTTGTTTATTAGACATTTCTATATGTGTCTGATGAATGCTTGGATGTTATTGGTCTAGGATGTGCTGTTTCCTGATGACTTTCAGTAGTGTTGCCTCTAATTGTTGTTGCAGTGCTTACTAGATGTGGGGCCTTGCACATAATGTGCAGTGCTTAGTATATGTGTGGTCTTGCATCTAATGTGCAGTGCCTAGCATATCAGAGCCTTGCACCTAATGTGCAGTGCTTAGTATATGCAAGGCCTTGCATCTAATGTGCAGTGCTTAATATATCAGAGCCTTGCACCTGATGTGCAGTGCTTAGTATATGTGAGGCCTTGCACCTAATGTGCAGTGCTTAGTATATGCAGGGCCTTGTACCTAATGTGCAGTGCTTAGTATATGTGGAGCCTTGTACCTAATGTGTAGTACTTAGTATAGCGGGGTCTTGTGCCCAATGTGCAGTGCTTAATTTATGCGGGGCCTTACACCTACTAATAGGATTTTTACATCTCATATATATGACAAGCTTCATTATAATTTAATCATTTATGTAAAACACAATAATTTTATGAGAACATTACAGGTAGAAGGGAGGATAGTTGGTCCTGCCAAAGAACTGCTTGTTGGTGGCTTGATAAATAGCTGTTGAACCATGATATAGTGAGGGAGTTAATGTTAAGGGTAGATACTGTGCCACTGTGATCATCCACTAGACTCCTAGTTCAAATCTACAAATTCAACTACTCAGCTGGGGACTCTCTGTTTGCCAACTCTGTTGGAAAAATATGAAACAGACTCCCAGCTGACTTCACCCTAGAACCCTCACTAACTCAGTTCAAAAACAAGCTCAAGAAATACTTCAAAACACGTTGGTTATGTCCTTGCACTAACCCTGACTAGTGACCCCTCTCTATTTCTTAGGTTCCTTACCTTCAACTACTTCTAATTTTTTTCTACCACTCCATTTCAGAAAGGGTCAATTGTATAACTGCTGCTCAGTGTGTCTTAAACCTGAATGTAATGTTATGCATGTTTAACTTTGAAAATAATGTTA
This sequence comes from Protopterus annectens, assembly GCF_019279795.1. Lineage (NCBI taxonomy): Eukaryota > Metazoa > Chordata > Ceratodontiformes > Protopteridae > Protopterus > Protopterus annectens. The sequence goes on from NC_056731.1 coordinate 1,956,406,578, forward strand.
TGTTTTGTAAAGTGTTTTATAATAAGTTAGTACTGTATGTGCTAAATGTTGGTATAGCTTATGACTGTAATCTGCTTGAAACTAGCATTTACTAAATAATGTATATTATTATCTTGGAGCTTTTCTCCCCGGGCCTCCACTGAAAATGGACATGTATCCAGTCAGACTATCCCGGTCAATAAATGTAAAATAAATAAATAAATAAATAATTGACGAGTCTGTAATTCCCAGGGCCTGAGGTAAAACCACTTTTGTGAATGGCATTTCAACAGCTGTGTGCCACTCCTGTGGGACAAAGCCAGCTGATAGGTGCAGGTTGAAGAGTTTAAAGAGTGGGTTCACCAGTGATTGCTTAATGCTATTAATTAGGCAACCTGCTATGTTGCCAGGCACCATGGATGAGTTATTCTTCATTTTGAGGGGTACCTTCAGTACATGTTCTCGTATTATGATTGATGGCATGATTCCATCAAGGACGGGTGGATTTGGAATACGTGTCTAAGGGGCAAAGTTGGTAGTAAATTTATTAGCCAGTATGTTAGCAATATCCACTGGATCTAAGTAGTCGGTACCATTGTGAATAGGCTTGTAGCAAGGTAGGTGTTCTTTCTTATTTGCTGACATAACTAAACAAAGATTTCTGATTGTATTTTGCTTCCTAGGCCAGACTGAGTTCATGGGATATCTTCATTTTTCTTATGCCCCTTGCTAGCCTCTTCTCTGGTCATTTGATGTTCTCATTAGTTTATGGGTCATTTGTTCTGCTATATACTTTTAGGACTTTCTCTTGTTACATAGTTTATTAATACTAGAAATACTATATGACCACCTCAGAGGTTTGTTTTTAAAGCTCTCCATTGGTTTGGACTTGGTGGGAAGTGCTAATCTGATACAGTTGTCCAGGTGCGAGTAGAACTTTTTTGTATAACTCTTAGTATTATCGACATTGTAGGTAATACCATTATACTCTGATTTACAGACTTCATCATAGAAGTTTAGGAAATTTGAATGTTTAAAATCCTTGAATTCTTTGATATTTGTTTCTGTCAATTTGGTGGTTTTAATAGAGAAAGTTACTAGCTTGTGGTCTGACTTGACCAATGAGGGGGATACCTTTGTGATGGTGTATACAGAAGCTCAGTTTGTTATGACCAGGTCAAGTATATTCTGTTCTCCAGGTTCACTTACAATCTGGTCCATGGAGTTCCTGTTTATAAAAGATAAGAATTTTTGTGCATATGTTGATGGTGTAGGTCCCCCAATTAATCATTGGATAGCTAAAATCACATAAGATAACAGCATTCCTACTTATGGGTAATCCGTCAAGAATACTTGAGTGATTTTCTTGAGACATGCATGAAGTCCTGTAGCCTGCAATGATGTGATAGTTAATCTTATTTAGTATGATATGAATCTCTATAAGCCCCAGTTGAGTGCCTCAAGGTATGTATCTCGAGATAATGTCATCACTAATAAATAGTGAAATGCTACCAAAGTTTCTATCAGGTCCAAATGAGTTTTAACCACAAAACCCAAGTATTAAGTGGGTGCCCCCTGAACATTCATACAAGGTCCCTGTAACAACACAAACATGGATGTGGTCCAAATACAAAACGGCTTCAAGGTCCAGCAGTTAGCTGTTTAAACCTCTAGCATTAAGTATAGCTACACTGATTTGATCCAATGGTAGATTTGTTTTGGAGGTTAGGTTGGGGGGGGTCCATTGGCTGGACCTTACCTAAAAAAGGCATGAAAAGCAGACACCTTGGAATAAGAAGTGCAGGCCACCCTTGGCAAAGAAAGTACAGTTGTCAAGCATCTTATCCCATGCTGAGACATACTGACCCCCACCCCCACCCCTGAATGACATCAGGTATTTGTTAAAGTCAGTCATCTTTTCTTTAAACCTCTGCATCATTTTTGATGGTGGAAGGACAGCTCACTGTCAGCCAATTTATGTCCAGCTTCATAAATGTAGAATCTGTTTGTCTACTTGTAGAGTCACCAATAATTAGTACATTTCTATATGTAAAGTATCAATTAAACCAACACCCAGGCAACGTAGACACATAAAATAATTTTAGGCACTTCCAGTATTTATAACATAATATATATTTTTATATGTAGCTAGCATTTATTATATATTGTATGTAGTTAGTATTTAGTATATACATATATATATATATATATATATATATATATATATATATATATATATATATTTATACATATTTTAGATATATTTTAGGTATTTATATAGATAGAAATCATGATATAGACATGTTTAGAATAAGTATTTGTTAGATGAGAAGTATTTTAGACTGTTCTTAAAAGTTTCACTATGCACTTTAATTATGTATTGTTGTTTTAAATTTAAAAAGGAATTAATTAATGTGTCTTAATGATTGGTTGATTTGAATGGATTAAACGTCTCATTTTAGTATTTAAGCAGTCTGTATAATTGAGAATACATGATCTGATGAAGCTATTACATAGCGAAAGCGCTTATCAACTCTATTTTAAATAAATTATCCAGTTATAAATATTATAATTGGTCCTTAGTTTGCTCTTGTTTAACGTACTTATTTTTGCACACAAGTTTTTGTCTTAACGAGAGCATTTGCCTGTGTGAGCAGCATCTTTGTTTATTAGACATTTCTATATGTGTCTGATGAATGCTTGGATGTTATTGGTCTAGGATGTGCTGTTTCCTGATGACTTTCAGTAGTGTTGCCTCTAATTGTTGTTGCAGTGCTTACTAGATGTGGGGCCTTGCACATAATGTGCAGTGCTTAGTATATGTGTGGTCTTGCATCTAATGTGCAGTGCCTAGCATATCAGAGCCTTGCACCTAATGTGCAGTGCTTAGTATATGCAAGGCCTTGCATCTAATGTGCAGTGCTTAATATATCAGAGCCTTGCACCTGATGTGCAGTGCTTAGTATATGTGAGGCCTTGCACCTAATGTGCAGTGCTTAGTATATGCAGGGCCTTGTACCTAATGTGCAGTGCTTAGTATATGTGGAGCCTTGTACCTAATGTGTAGTACTTAGTATAGCGGGGTCTTGTGCCCAATGTGCAGTGCTTAATTTATGCGGGGCCTTACACCTACTAATAGGATTTTTACATCTCATATATATGACAAGCTTCATTATAATTTAATCATTTATGTAAAACACAATAATTTTATGAGAACATTACAGGTAGAAGGGAGGATAGTTGGTCCTGCCAAAGAACTGCTTGTTGGTGGCTTGATAAATAGCTGTTGAACCATGATATAGTGAGGGAGTTAATGTTAAGGGTAGATAGAGTTTTGAGAAGCATGCTGTGGTTGACCATATCAAAGGCTTTAGATAAGTCTAAGAATACAGAGGAAACGAAAAGCCCATTGTTTCTATGGGTATTGACTATGTTGGTATATGAGAGTAGAGCTGTTGTGGTACTATGGGAGGGTCGAACGCCATGTTGAAATGTTGATATCAGGTTATTTTTTAGGAGGTATTGCATTAGTTATGAATGTACTACACTTTCTAGTATTATTGATAAAGGAGATAAAATTGCAATTGGGTGGTAATTGGTGAGATTAAGGGAGTTGCCGCCTTTGTGGAGTGGAATAATATGAGATATTTTCCACAGGTTAGGTACTTTGCATTCAGATATGGATCTGTTTATGAGGATAGACACAGGGTAGGATATGGTTTCAGCTGATAGTTGAAGGAAATCAGCGGGAAGTTTGTCAGCAGCTAGTGTGGTAGGTTTTAGTTTTTTGAGGAGTTTAGTAATAAGTTGTGTAGGTGCTGTACACAAGGAAAAGCTAGAGGGAGTCTGTTGTGTAGTAGGGTTAGTAGAGGTTGGAGAAAGTGTAGGGCTGGTGGAGTTATTTATGGTGTTAGATGGACCTAGGACTGTTTCGGTAAAGAATTTGTTGAATTGTGTGGGGGGTGTCCTCTTTGTTGGTTGGCAACATGGGTGTGGGAGTGCCGGTTTTACCTGGGTGCAATAATTTACTTATTAAGGCCCAGAATTTATGGGTGTGTTTTTCTTGTAAAGTTTTGTAGTAATTGGTTTTATCGAGTTTTATAAGTTGTTTGGACTTGTTCCGTAGTGCTAAGTAGTTTTGTTTTGAGGCAGAAGTTTTAAGTTTATGATATTGAGCCCAGGCTCTGTCTCTGTCCTTCATTATTGTTTTAGTTTCTTTTGTTAACCAAGGGGCATAGTTTGTCTTAACTCTGATGATTCGGGCTGGTACATGACGGTTTAGGATTTTGAGAAAGGTTGAGTTAAAGTAATCTACTGCTTCGTCTAGGGATAGGTGTTTTAGGGGACTCCAGTTATAGCATTTTAGTTCGTTGTTTAGGTCCTTGGCTTTGAAGTTCTTTTTGTTGTGAACCATTCTAAGGATGGGTTGGTTACTATGGTGGGATTTATTCCTAATAAGGTAGGTTGGTTGGTGATCGCTCAAATTGTCTGGAAGGCAGCCTGACTGGTGTGCTAAGGTGGGGTCAGACAGAATTATCCAATCTAAGATGGATTGACTTTTGGATTTCTTATCGACTCATGTGGGGGTGTCTATGATTTGGGTAAACCCTTGAAAATTAATATGGGTAGAGGGATTGAATTTGGTACAGTTGGACCAGTCAATATTAAAATCTCCTAAAAGTATGGTCTCTTGTGGATGGGAGAGAGACATCCAGTGTAACAGGTTCTCCATAGTGACAATGTTATTTCCTTGTGGGATGTAAGCACATGCTATAACTATATGTTTGTTAGAGTTTAGTTTTAATTTAGCAAGAATGAGTTCAATATCATTGACTTCCTGGGAGTTGTAGCTAACCTGTTCCAATATGAGATGATTTTGAAACAGTATGGTTACGCCTCCTCCTTTTTTCCCTGGCCTATCTTTCCATATAATATTATAGCTAGGGGGTGTAATCTCATTATCATGATGTTCTGGTCTGGCTAAATCTGGTTTATATAAAGCCAATAGGGCATGGAGGTCCTGAACTTTGTTAAGTATACTTCTTACATTAATGTTTAAGAGAAGAAGAGAGGAGGTTGGCCTTCTATAAAGAGGGTTTGGTTGGTTTAGGTTTGTATGGAGGGAAGAATTGGGTCCTGGGTTAGGGTGTATGTCTCCACAGCAAGCGAGTTTTTGAGTTAGATATAGGTAGAGTTTAAATAGTTTTTGTAGCATTTTATTTTGTTTTTGGGATGAGTAGGCATTAATTTTGTTTGTTGGTTTATTATTTATGCAGGAATATTGATGGGTTGGGGCAAGGTCACATGGAGATATTGGGAAATGTTTTAGTTTTAGTGTATTGCCTATGGTTTATGTTTGCCACTGAGTTGGATTGGTGAGATGAAGTTGTGTGTGGTAGGATGTAAGGACAGAAAACAAGAGAAGAACAAAAATAGCTAATGTGTAAAATGATACCTTTAGGTGTAGAAAAGACATTTTATTTATTTTGTTTCTACCCCTCTTATGTTACCTTTTGTAGAAGGAGAGGAGGGGTGAGTGAGAGTAGGGGCTATAGAACTAAATGGCAGAGAAGCAAATAAAGGAGTTAGTAACAAGGGTGTGGTGTAGTATGATTGAGTGGTGGATTGCTGGTGTGATTTGATTGGTTGATTGGGCGTGTGAGCTGAGGTGGGAATGGCTAGCAGCTATAAATTTAATTGCAATATGGGTGGGTGGGAATGGGGGTAAGGTAGGGGAACAGAGTGAATGTAGCAAACGGAGTGGAGCAGCACTGTCCTAGAGGAGCAGCAGTTATGGAAAACAATCAGTTGTAATTCAGGTAGTACAGTAAAGCGCTATGCTTTAGAGTCTGCTGGTTAGCAGTTTACCTTCTTGAGAAAGCTACTTTTTACCCAAGTCCATGCTATTTCATAGTTTCATAGTTTATAGTTTAGTACTAGGCTATCTGCCCTGGGGCATTTGTAAGCTAGCCATAGTGATGTGGCTTTCACCACCCCATGAAATGGTACAAAAATGTACAGAATAGATTTAGAATACTGTACCTCTGTCTAGTAGTGACACAGTGAAGGTCCCCTTATATAATAGAATTAGTTTACTGTACCGCTGTCTAGTAGTGACACAGAGGTGATCCCTGGGGTAAACTTACGATCTCCCCGGCTCTGCCTAACATGAACTGGGATTCTGTTCCAGAGCATGGGAAGCCTCTGGGTTATGAATCTATCCCTCCAGCATGTCCTATTCATACTTGTGCTGAGGTTTATGTCTTTAGCTCTCGTGGTCCTGATGGATTTGGATTTTTTGAGGTGGAGCATGTCCATCAGTTCCTGATTGGTCATGGCTTTGTACGTCAGGCACAGATCACCTCTGAGCAGGCGGTATGCTACTGAATAGAGCTGGAGTTTCTTTAGTCTGGCAGAATAAGACATATGTTGGAGACCCTTGATCCTCTTGGTGAGGTACTTTTGTGGTCTCTCCAGCTGCTGCAAGTGCCGGGTGAGGTACATACCAAATGGGGCATTGTACTCAATCATGGGTCTGATGAGGGAGGAGTATAGGGGTACAATGACATCCTTGGATCTGGATGTGAATCCCTTCATGATAAGGTGTGCAAGGTAGAATGTCTTTCTAACCACTTTGGCAACATGGGTGTCAAATGAGAGGTCGCTGTCGACTTGGGTCCCTAGGTCTCTGATTACTTTTAATGTACTCAGTGGGTTACTGTCTATGTGATAATTTGTGGGTACTTTGTTTTTCCCAAAGGGGGTGACTATACATTTTTTGGCATTTAGTTTAAGGCCATGACTCTGGCACCAGTTGTCCATTTCTGTGAGGCCTTTTTGTAGGATGTATGTGTCAGCTGGTGTATCGACTATGGCGCCTAGTTTGCAGTCATCTGCGAACTTTGTCAGCCACAACCCTCCCATGTTTTCTTTAACATCTGAGAAATAAATGCTGAACAAGAGGGGTCCCAGGACAGATCCCTGTGGGACACCACTCGTGACTGGCTTTGAGACTGACATGGCTCCAGCGATTTTGACTTTATGGGTTGTGTCCTTTAGCCAGTTTGCAACCCATCTAGTGACATAAGGGTTTACATTTAAGCTGTTGAGTTTATCTATGATGCCTGAGTGGGGTATTGTGTCGAAGGCCTTAGCCAAGTCCAGGTAGGCTGTATGGACTGCTTTGCCCTCATCAATGGCTCTAGTGACTATTTCGAAAAAGTCAACCAGGTTCAAAAGGCAGGATCTGCCCTTTACAAAGCCAAACTTGGTGGGATCAAGTGTCTGTAGGTCCCCAATGTCTCTGTTTATGAGTTCCATAATGATTCTTTCCATGGCTTTGCAGACCAGGCTGGTTAAGCTTATGGGGCTGTAGTTCCCAGGGTCTGTAGAGGTACCCCCTTTGTGGAGTGGGACCACTGTTGCTGTACGCCAGTGTTCAGGTACATATCCTGTAGTAAGGCTAAGGTTAAATAGCATTTTTATGTGCAGGTTTAGCTCCTCTTGGAGTTCACGTAGCACGCAACCCGGGATACCATCAGGTCCCATTGATGCTGTGTTTTTAGCTTTGCTGAGGGTGGCTCTCACCTGGACATCTGAAATGACAGGGAGATTACATTCAGCTGGGATAAGTATTTCTTCTTTTGGGGGTGAGGGAGGGGAGAAATTTGCACTGAACTTGTCTGCCAGAATGTTGGCAATGTCTGTGGGTTCAGTGTATTTTTTGTCATTGTGAACTAACTCTGAGCATATCTGAGGGTTTCCGCCCAGGTTTCTAACATAGCTGAGGAAGGCTTTGAGGTTATCTTTAGTGTCCTTAGTGATTTTTCTCTCAAAGTTGGCCTTGGATGTTTTTATGAGAGAACGTAGTTTTCTGCTAGTGTTGATCAGAGATGTCTTCCCTTTATGGGATTTTGCTCTGTCGTGCAGTAGCTTCCTTCTTTTGTTATACAATTTGTTAATGGCTGAGGTCCACCAGACAGGACGCTTGCCTTTGGTGGAGAGGGTCTTGGATTTATTTGGGATTGCATGATCAATGCATTCTTGGAGATGTCCATAGAAAGCATTTGTGAAGGATTCAGCATTGTGGGATGTGGTTTCCACTGGCCCAGTGGGCTTAAAGGATACTATCTCAGTATTATGTATATCCAGGGTGATTAGTTTGTGGTCAGATCTCACTAGTGAGGAGTATACTTCCAGTGTGGAGCATTTTGTCCCCATGTTTGTGATAATCAGGTCTAGTATATTATCTCCCCTAGTGGGAGAGGTGAATAGTTGTTCCAGTGCATTTGAATTTATGAATTCCAGGAACCTTTGGGCTAGGGTGTTAGGGCTAGAATAATGTACCCAATCTATGTTAGGGTAATTGAAGTCTCCCATTATGATGGTATTTTGTGATACATTCATATCCTCTAATGTCTTCAGGAAGGCTGAGTGGGGTTCCTGAGATTGGGAGGGTGGTCTATAACATGCTACCAGTTGTATAGCAGTTTTGCCTATGGTTAGTTGCACCTGTATGGTCTCCGGTGCTTCATGTGTTGCTACTAACCTGGAGGTGTGGGTGTCCTTGATGAATATGGACACTCCCCCTCCCTTTGTGGTTCGGCCTGGGTTTTGGGGCCGAAAAGCATGATGCGAGGTATAGCCTGGTAGCGCTGGGGTGCTCTCAAGAGCCTTGAACCAGGTTTTGGTTACTGCACAGACGTCGATGTTCTCCATACTGAGGAGTGCCTCGAGTGCCTGCATCTTGAGATTTAGACTTCTGGCGTTGAGCAGCATTACCCTTAGTTTTTTTCCATTTTTGTTTTCTAAGGAGGTGGGTTTGTCTTTTGAGCCTTGCCTAAAAAGACACTATGGGGGTGGCAAGAGCCTTAGCCAGTATCCAGAAGCCCAGTGGTGACAGGTGCAAGCCGTCCCTTGCGAAGCAGCGTGGCTTGCCCAACATGTCATCCCAAGCAGACATACATTGGATCCCCTTAGAATGACACCAGTACTTGAGCCAATTATTAAAGCTGATCATCTTGTCTTTGTATTGTGGCATGATTCTTGGTGAGGGCAAGATGCTGCTCAGAGTCAGGGTCATACCAGCCTGGGCTACATAATCAGAGAGCTCCTCTATGTCTCTTTTCATGTAGTCCAAGGAGGTACGTCTCAGGTCATTCACGCCAGCATGGACAATGACAGAGTCATATTTGTACTTGCTTTGGAGTGACCTGAGTACATGTGTTATGTGGCGGATCCTAGCTCCCGATAGGCAGTTCACAGTCACCCTCTCCTTGTTCAGCCTGGTAAGTGGGACATCAGTGTGTCTGACTATAGAGTCACCTATTACTAGTGTATCAGGCATGGTGTTTGGCCTTAAGGGCTGTGATTGTTTGAGACACTGATTTATTGAAGTATGTGTTGCATGTGTTTTGTTTTGAGGTGGTGGATTTTTGGATGTCTGCTTTGGGAGCCTCTGTTGTTTTGGTAAGTTTTTTACTAGAGCCTCCGAGTATGTCTTTGTGTTTTTATGTGTTTGGTTTGCAGTTGTGGTAGGTCTATGTGGGACTGGGTTTGTTGTGTGTGTGGTTACCATCTCCTCCTGTTTGGTCATGCCAGCCCTGAGTTGAGAGAGTTCAGCCTCCAGTTTGGCTATATAGTTGCATCTCTCACATGTATTTGTGTTTGTTGGGAGGAGGAGAGGGTTGTCTGTGTACATGAGACAATTGTAGCATTGTCTCAAGACTCCCAGATTAACCAGCTGAACTGGAGAGGATTCCAGTAATCTACCACTCGACATGCTAGAATAGTATAAGGGAGTGCTGTGCCTTTAAGGGAAGTGGATATTCACAGGGGTGGTAGGTGGATGTAGTGCTTACTTAGTATGAGAGTGCTTACTTAGAAGAGAGGTTTTGAGAACAAGTGCTAGGCTTATAATATAGCGAGTAGTCTGATTATACTAAGAGTAGAGCTTCCTTAAGGGAAAATTTGAAGAGCAGACTTGGCGGAGCCAGAAGAAGTTTAACCTTGTTTAGCCAGCGTTGCGCTATGAGCACAATCGCACTAAGCCACGCAAACGCGGGTTTTAAACAGGAAACTTCAAAAGAGCTAGTAATGGTCCAAAACAACCAATTACTACAGCTCTTGTGCTGAGGTCACTCCTTCAGGGACAGGTAGGCTGCTCAAGGCTCCCCACCCCCACTGGTGAGCAAAGAAACTTCCTTCTATCCAAGTAAGGTAATGTTCAACACAGGAACTACACCACAGCCCAGAATACAGCAAAGCCTGTAAACTGGTCTAAACTAGTCGAGGAGAGGCAGTTAAACAAGGATTATTTTTTTGTTTTTTTTTTTGTTTTTAGATAGAAAACACACAGAAAATGCAGAAACAGTAATAAATCAGTTACACAGGCTAGCACACTTTAATGGGCAGCCTCAACAGTTAAATTAAACAAACAAACTTTCAACCAGTTTTCGACTAAATGTCACTTTATGTGCAGATATTATATAATGCAACAAACAGCTAATAAACAGTTTAAGCTTGTTTAAGGTAAGCTAGAGAAGGTATTTCAAGTAAAAAAAACAGCAAAGATACTTTTCCTTACACAGATATATTCTGCCGAAATCTATGTAGAGGGAATTAGCACAGGTTATCTGAGAGCTAAACTGTGGAGGTGGATGGGGGAACTCTGGCAGGGCAAGGAGGGCACTAGGTCTGAGGTAGATAAGTTAGAGACTATGTGAGTGAGTAAGCCAGTGAGAGGACAGGCATGAGAAGGATGTAGAGGTATTAGGGTGATACAGTGGAAGATAGGAGGGTAAAAGAAGAGAGCTAGGATAGTGAAAGATCAGTGAGGGTAGGTGACTAAGCTAAAGGCCGGTGAAAGTCCACAAGGTGGGGTGGGGGTGCACAGCAATGCTATATAGCTGACCAGGAGTAGTACTCAATGGTGCACAAAAATAGGACAATACAATCAGGACTGTGTATTATTATCACTGAACATACATTCAAAGACTGTTGCTGTAGAGGGATTCCTCCAATAGAGCAGTACTCTGACATGGGCTAATCTTCAGGAGTTGGCTGGGGTTATACAAGCCTGTTTGCTTTAGGTGTCAGGGACCTGTAAAAAAGATAGCGAAGAGACCCAGGTTACAATAAGACAGTAGAGAGTAGTAGGGAGTGATATTAAACAGACAGGAGGAAAAACCAGTGTTTAGATGCAGTAGATACAGCTGGAAGGTGGGAGGAAGGGAGGGAAAATAGAAGTATTTCACAGTAGGAATGATATTAGGGGTGCATGAGAAGAGCAGGAGGGAGTTACTTGGCTGTGTACTGATAGTCTAGAGGCAAGTAGGAGGTAGAAGAAGTAGAGTGAATGAGACTAAAAAAGGAAAGGGAGAACAACAGTTGCAATATTGTTAATAATTCAGCTAACAAAGACAGATGGTTGCATTTTACATGTTAACAACACGTGTTCAATTTACAGTTTACAAGAGCATAAATCTGTGTCCAAGACAAAATATGCCAGCAGAAACTATATTCCCAGGTACACTAATGGTGTATTTCTTAGCTTAATCAGTGTTTTCTACAAATTCTAGTGACACATTTTATATTTGGTTAAGTGTCTGGTAACACACAATACCTTTGGTCAAATGCAGCATAAAATATCTAGTAAACACACTTGTTTTGGCTAAATTCAGTAATAAACGTTTAGAAGCAGTCAGTGGCATATGTAGCAAAGCAGAAAAGAACCAGTCGTTTGCATAAAATATCTAGTAACACATTAGTTTAGGATAAATGCAATATAAAACAATTAGAAGCAGTCAGGGCATATGTGGCAAAGCAGTAAAGAACCACTCATTCGACTACTTGTTTGAGATTACTGTGTTTAATCCATTTAAGGCCCGGTTGCAATTAGAATAGTAGTTACACAAAGCTTGTGGTTTCTAGGCTAGGGACCATTGAATAGCTATGTATTCACAACAAGACTACACGAGTGTCCCATATATCAATCTGACCAGCCAGCAGGCAACATTATAAGGCCAGAGTACTACTAGGTGTCTACAAATTATGTGATAGTTAGTCCGACAATGCTATCACAAGTAAGTTAAGTGACTGATGAAAATACCCTACGTGACTAACAGTCCCTTCCTTTGCAAGCAATACCTGCGAACAGTCACTAACAAAGCTAGGTATAGTAAAACTAGTTGTATCACTAGATGTAGAGCCTAGACACCATATATCTTTGGGTGAGGTTAAGTAGGGTGTAGGCTATAAGCATGAACTGTTACCAGCACAAACACTAAACCGGAATGCCACATTTACAGATAAATGCATAAAGTATTACTATCACCATCTATATCTCCAGAACGCAACCCACATTCATCCTCTTGAGGCTAAGTTGGGTATAAGCTATTAAAGCTTACTGTTACCAGCACCAATGCTAAAACAAGGATGCCACAAGTTCAAATACAAGGTGAGAGTGTGCTGAATATCAAAGTCTTTCTCAATGTATACCATATCAGTACACCTAGAAACGGGCTGCAGAACAACTCAGTGTGCGGCGTATTCAGGTAGATTTAATCAATGAAAGATAGCCATTTACAGCATAAACGGTATTAAAGCCAACAGCTACTTGGTACAAAATGGCAGACGTTTTGATACAAATACATAGCAATAAGCACATATTCAGCAATAGCACATGTTGACATATTAAGTGAGAGATTACATTGCAGTTTTGTCCCTGTAAGAGTGCTTACCTGGTCAGCATACAAACAACCGCATTGGGGGCTGAGGATATGGTAGGGAAAATGGTGCCTAAACCAAAGTGTGGGTGCCTAAATCTATGTGGAGGGAATGAGCACAGGTTATCTGGGAGCTAGACTGTGGAGGTGGATGGGGGAACTCTGGCAGGGCAAGGGGGGCAGGAGGTCTGAGGTAGATAAGTTAGAGACTATGTGAGTGAGGAGGTCAGTGAGAGGACAGGCATGAGAAGGATGTAGAGGTACTAGGGTGATAGAGTGGAACATAGGAGGGTAAAAGAAGAGAGCTAGGATAGTGAAAGATCAGTGAGGGGGTAGGTGACTAGGATAAAGGCTGGAGAAAGTCCACGAGATGGGGTAGGGGGTGCACAGCAATGCTATGTAGCTGACCAGGAGTAGTACTCAATGGGGCACAAGAATAGGACAATACAATCAGGAGTACTTATTATTATCACTGAACATACGTTCAAAGACTGTTGCTGTAGAGGGATTCCTCCAATAGAGCAGTACTCTGAAATGGGCTAATCTTCAGGAGTTTGCTGGGGTTATACAAGCCTGTTTGCTTTAGGTGTCAGGGACCTGGTCAGCATACAAACAGCCACGTTGGGGGGCTGACGATATGGTAGGGGAAATCATATACAGTCACCTTTTCCATAATCCTATCTGAGAAAAACTGTTGCAGAGTGTCCAGCAAAGTATGTCTTTATATGCCTTTGAGACAAAAAAATAAATTACATTTTTTCTGAGAACAAAATATTTTCTGCACAGTATAGTGATAAATCTGACAGTACCTCTACCTCTACCTCTAATGAAAGGAAAGGAGAAGCCCACCATAGAAGATGTAAGAACAGCCCTAAGGAAAATGAAGTCAGGGAAAGTAGCAGAGTCAGATGAGGTCACAGAAGATATGTTGGACAAGATAGGAAAGAAATGGCTTCTGTTGGAACTCATACCAGTAGGTAGAGAAAGGTATATCCCAGATGTCTTGAGAAAATGTATGTTAGTGCCAGTGTAGAAGGACAAAGGGGATAGCCACAACTGTGGGCAGTACAGAGGTGTCAAACTCCTTTCACACAGCATGAATGTTCTGAAGAGGGTGACTGATAAATGAATACGTGTAATAGTAGAAAGAAAGATGTGAGATGAAGACTTCATATTTAATTCAGGATGTAGCACCACTGACCCAAAGTTTGCAGTGAGACAGTTTTGAAGAAGCTAGAAATGAGCAAGGTGTCCAACTCGGCATTCCTAGACTTGGAGAGAGCACATGACAGGATCTCAAGAACGCTGATTTGGGCTGTTCTGCACTCCCCAAAACATTGGTAGAATTAGTGCAGACTACATATAAGGAACTAAAGACTCAAGTACGAACAGTGTTTAGTCTCAAAGAGGGGTTCCTAGTGGGAGTGGGTATGCATCAGAGTTTAGTTCTGAGCCCACTGCTGTTCATACTGTTGATGGACTACATTAGCAAGCAGGTTTGAGGGAGCAGATCAACAAAGCTGTTGTATGCAAACAATGAAGCATTACATGCAGACTCTGAGCAAGAACTTCAGCAAAGGATAGGGGAATGGAATGCAAAACTGAAGGCACATGGAATGAAACTGAGTACAGATAACACAGTTGTAATAGCAGCAAATTGGGGAAATCAGACAAAGATGAAAATTGAGATAGAAAGGAAGATAATAGAACAGGTTACCAGCTTCAAGTATCTGAGAGGGGTGATTAAGGGAAAGGGAAGTCTGAATGAGGAGGTCAAAGTAAGAATCAGTGGGGCTCCAGCCAACTGGCATAGTGTCAGGTGTAGTGTATGACAGAAGAATGCCAAAGAAGTTGAAAAGTAAGGTGTACAAAACAGTGATGCAACCAGTACTACTATATGGTACAGATACCTGGGAAGTCAAGCAAAACAGTTGAGAAAGGCAGAGGTGATGGAACTGAAGTGCCTGGGATGGGTGGTAAGATTCTCACTGGGGACAGACAAAGAAATGAGTGCATCAGAGCAGGAGCCAAAGTTGCTCCAGTTGGAGTGAAGTTCAGTGAGAACAGATTACAGTGATTTGAGCATAAGTGCAGAAAAGCAGAAGACAATCTGGTGAAGATGATTTGGGACAGACAGGAAGGAGGCAAGAGGAAACAAGGGCGTCCAGGAAAGAGATGGATGGATTGTGTGATAGAAGACCCATGATAGTCAAGCATGACTGTCAATAAAGTAGGACAGTGACATTGAATTGAATGAGATGGCAACAGTTGACACAACACCTCAGCCCCATGTAGAAAAAGGGAAACGAGGTTAATGACAATTATGGTGAAGAATGGTACACCACCAATGCTGCAGATGCTCCTTCATGCCTTTTATGGCCAACAACCCACATGTATACCTGGACTGTATGAAACCAACCTACCTACAGTATCTGTTGAATGACAGTGACTGCACTATATATGTACCAAATGTTTATGCTGCAAATGTTAGTGTTGTCATTATTTTCAGTCTGATACAGTTTATATGTATATTCTGGGAGCTTGCTCCCTTAACATCTTTCCTAAACACTATTCAATGACTCACTGAGATTTATTCAGTAAACAGTCTGTATGACATAGTTTTATAAGTAGATACTAGGCATGCAGAACAGGTTCATAGGTTGCTACTAGGCTATCAGCCATAGGGCCTATACAAGCCTAGCCATAACAATTCCCTGGATATTTCTTCCCACAATATTTACTTCCCTGGACCCCTGTCTAGCAGGGTGACTGACGTGATCCCTGGGGTGAATTTCCTATATAGGTTCATAGGTTAAAATAAACAGCCTTTGCAAGTCTTGAACCCAGAAACCTGCACACCACAACCAAAGTGATTTACCACTAAGCCATGTCTGAAACCATTAAGAAGCCTTGTCCACATTCTCAATTGCCCCAAAGCATTTTTGGTTAAGTGACTTGTTCAAAGTCACATAGTAGGCAAATGGAGGTGGAAGGATTCAAACCTTGTATCCTTGGCACAGGAAGAAACTCATTAACAAGTCAGAGCTTTACATCTCTGTATTAACAAACCTGTAAATAAAAAGAATGAGGCAACCATGCTGCTCTCTTTCTGAGCATGGGTAGTTACTAAGATTATCCCTAGGGTTTAATAGATTTCTCCAACAGAAACACTAGTCCCAGTTTCATTGCCATGTGTTGGGAACTTAGCTTAATAATATGGGAATATATGATTGTTTTGTTCCTCAATAGTATTGTTTTATAATAGTTATAAATGTTTATCACACTCTGTAAATACAGAATATTACAATTTTCTATTACATATACCATGTGTTATCTTTTTATACTAGATAAACAGAACCTGCTTTGCATGTTTCAAGATGAATGATCATCGTGATTTCAAAATGATTGCCGAATGTTACAAGGTAAGGCTGGTAACATAATTTAAATCTATCTTTCTAAAAGTGCTTTTGAAGTTTCTACTTACTTGAGTTTGATTGTTTGAGGAGAGGGGGTTGTTGGTTGAGAACATCCTTCAGGCTTTGATTCTCATCTATGTTTTCGTATTTTGGACTCAGCTGATTTGTCAATCATTGCCAGGCTCATTGACTGTACACAGACAAGTTCTGTACACCTTTAAAAAGTAACTGCTGTAATGTGACAGCTAGTACTTAGTATCCAGAAAAATCATTAAGTACCAGAGCCAGGAAGACCTAGAAGAAGAGATGGAGCCCTTTGGCTTCTCTGATCTCCTGTTATCTCTGCTTGACCTACCCTCATCAGTGAGCATAGAAGTTCAGAGTTCAAAGTGTCCCTTTTAATTGAACATTTGTACTAAAATTTCAACTCCGCCACTAATAATATTTAGTTAATAAGCAGGGACAGAGTATATTTATAATACTGGTTAACTAAATGTATTCCAGCCACGAACTAGCAAATTACATAAATATCTACATTTAATCAAAAATAAATAGAAGTTTAACAGAATACATTTATGACCACATTAGGGACATTAGAATTAAAAATCAGACAAACGCCCTTTGGAGACAAATTCAAAATAATGAAGGGTACAGTTTTGGCTTCTACATTATTGAAGTGATGGAGAAATACCAGAAGGAAGGACTGACAAAAATTAGACTGGGAGTGTAAATAGGCCAAATGGCAGTTAAAAACTAATGCAACTGGACTAGGAGAGTTAAATGACCATATTTCCTTGACTAGCTTTTAAGAATGAGGGCACTTAAATACTAAGGGGTCCCATGGTTTTAAAGTTTATAGTTACACTTACATGTAGTTTTTAACTGATTTTGGAGGTGTTTATTTATGTAATTTATTTATTTATTTTTGATTAAATGTGGAGATTTATGCAATTTGCTATTTCCTCGCTGGAATGCATTTAACTAACCAGTATTATAAATACACTCTGTCTCTTCCATGCTTATAAACTAATTATTATTTGTGGGCAGATTCGAAATTTTAGTATAAATGTGCAATTAAATGTGACAATTTGAACTCTGAAGTTCTGTAATTCTAAAGTAGGAAAGCTCTTAGTTCACAGTAGTTTGGATTCATTTTTGATGTATTGTGGAATAAATTTACCTGCTTTTTAGATGGTGGTTTGTGGCTCATTTTGGACATTTGGCAGAGATCTCCTTTTCTCTTTCAAGTGGAAGTGATACAAGTGTGGCTGTTTCTAATATCACTGGATGTGTATGTTGCCAAAATATAATTTTGCTTTGCCTGCCTTGAACATTGAAAATATCTTAAAAATATGTTGTGGGATCGTGTTCCTATTTCTTCTAATTCAGTTTCTGATATTCTGAATCATGTTTTCTTGAGAAAAGAGATTGTGACTTGGTTGGAGGTGTCTGTCTGAAAAGCAACATACTGGCAAATTTTGGGCTCTGCAGGCTAAACAACCGAAGATACTAAAGCAGGTTTAACTGTTTTACACGTACTAACTTTTGTGGATATTGCTGCTAAATTGCCAGATATTTTTGTTCCTTTACTACTGGACTTGGTACTGTGCATGCGGAGAGCAGAGTGGCTGCATGAGGTTGCAGCTTAGAGATACTAGATTTAGCATTGCTAATTATTGTCCCCTGCTGTGCATTTCTCAGCTGTGGCTGATTGGTTACTGCCCAGTTATATTGTTCCCTTGCATTAGCTGACTGTTTTCTGCTGTGCTGTGCTGTGCTGTATCCTTGCTGTGATATTATTACACACTTTGCTGTATTATTCTACATTTCTGCGATGCATTTATTATTGTGACATCCAAGCCTGATGCTGATGCCACAAGTACTATGTTATGGCACTTTTGCCTATTGTACTTAACATCTCTAGCAACATTTTGCCTACTGTATTATCTTCCTCACAAAACCTGTGACATTTTGCCTATTTTATTAAATACTATGTGAAGTCTTAGAGATTGTTGTAGCTACAGCTTTTGGATTATTGTATTTTCTAGGCTGATAACTGTACTCAGTTGCGCTGTAGTGTATTATTTTATCCACATCCCCTTTTGCTTCGGACTTTCCAATATTTTACCTCAGTGCCCATGCTCATTACTGAGTCTACCAGCCAATCCTTCCATCCCCTGGGATAACACCAATTTTTTTTTATTTTGGGCTGGGACCCACATGGAACTTAAGGATGTCTTGTGGGTCTTGCCAGTAACTACTTCTGCAAATGAGCAATTTTTTTTTGTTATGCTTACCATCTTGTCCCTCCCCTTTCTGTTATGCCCGTCCAGGAAGTATCCAAGGGCTACTCCCCTTTTCATGGACCACACCTCCCTTCGGGAAACAAAGAAATAAACATCTGCCTCCTGGGAATGCCACACCCATCTCTCTCTGTCAGCATCTTAAACACCAGGGCCATTAACTGAACCCTAGTTGCCTGGGCCATAGTTAGGGCTGTAGTCCTTTATGCCATTCTGCAGGCCCACTGGGCTGTAATGTAATTGGGCTGTACTATACTGTATTGATCTAGACTGAGTGGTGCTATATTGTATGGTATCATATTGCACTTTCTTATGTTATATTACATAGATCTGCACTGCTTTGCACAGTCTTGTAACTGTTTACTCTCCTTATTATACCTCTCAGCCTCTTAGCACAAAAAAAATCTGGACAAAGCCTAAACTAATGGAGGGGGGGCAAATGCCTAAAAATAGGGATATATTTTAAATATTGCTCTTGTAAACTTAGAAAGTTGCTAAACTAACAGGTCATGGGTTGGCATGCATTTTCTGAAGGCTTTGCATTTTGAACCTCAAATGTATGTCATTATTTGTATTTTATGAAAAAAGACCAAAAATCTGATGCAAAAATCTGGACATTTGGCAAAAATCTGGACAGTTGAGAAGTATGCTCCTTACGTATCCTACAGATACTGTTTGTCACTGTTTTGCACTGTTTACACTGCTTCACTGCCCTTTTAAATATCATACACCTCTCCCATAGGTTCATTTATTCATAGATGTGTGCTAGGCTAACATAGTTCTCAACTGCCCAGATTTTTGCCCCATATTTTTGATCTCTTCCTATTATAATTTGTGGTCTTCTGGCTTGAGGATTGAAGTCACTAAATTGAATTGATTGAAGTCACTAAATAATGACATACATTTCAGTTTCAGACTTCATATTCTTCAGAAAATGCATGTTAACACAAATCCTATTATTGTAGTAATGTTCCAAGTTTGTAAGAGCAATATTTAAAATTTGTACCTATTTTTGGGCCTTTACTCCACCCCCATCCCCATTAATTTAGGCTCTGTAAAAATGTCTTGCTGTAAGAGGTTGATAGGTATGTAGGCTAATGTCCACAAGGGTCCTTTTAAGCCTACATATGAATTCCAAATCTCTGAAAAGTTCTGGTACTCTTGAAAAGTGTAAGCAGGGGCTTGGGAGATGAAACATTTACAAGAAGGGTCTGGGAGATGAAACATTTACAGGCCTGTGTCCATAACATACATAGGTGCCAAACCAGGGATGAATTCCCTGTTCTCCATCCAATTGTCCAAGTTACACTTGAATTGGGTTAGGGAGGAACTTTGTGTCACATTGATGGAGAGCCTATTACAGAAAAGGGGTAGTCCCTGGAATACATACCTGTCTATCCAGCAGTTCCTATTTATTTCACAGGCAAGGTTTAAGTATTTAGAATGCATAATTCTGCTGCAGTTTGTTTTGTATATATGCAGGAGGTCCATCAAGGTGGGGTCTGTAAATGCCTTATATGCCAGGCATAGATCTCCTCTCAACAGCCTGTAGGAAACAGAATACAGGGATAGGGCTTTGAGTTGGTCTGCATTGGACATGTTATTTATGCTCTATATTCTTTTAGTTAGGAACCCCTGTGGATATTCCAATTGTTGGATGTGCCTGTTTGGACACTTTCCAATGGGGGCATTGTACTCAATGATAGGTCTGATAAATGCTGAATGCAATGGAATAATGGCTTCCTTGGATCTATATGCCATACCTTTGTTTATAAGTTACACAACATAGAATTATTTCCTCACTACTGTAGATACATTTTATTTATATGCATTCTTTTACTGGAAAAGTCCAACTGGGAAAGAAGCCCGTTTTCAGCAGAGGCCATGGGCAAAAGCTCCATTATCAAATATTTAAGAATAATTTCAGTGATAAATATTGATTAACATAGAGATATATGAAAAATTTAATTTTGGAAAAAGTAACATGCACCAATAAGAGATTACAAGGGAGAACAATGAAAACAACATGGCTTGTTCGCAGGAAACAGAAAAGAAAATTATAAAGACACTATACAATATACTAAAATCAGCAGGGTCTGTATACTGAAGAATCGCATAACATGAACAGTGAGTTAACAGTAAATCAAAAAAGGAATAATACCTGGACTAATGGATGAAGGACTAGGTTAGTTTGCAGAGAAAGAAAGCAGAGTATGGATTAGGTGTGGGGAGGTATAGGGTGATAATAGGAGGTATTGAGAGAGAAAGTACTGTAAGGTCAACCTGGTGATGAGCAGGAGCATAGCCAATTGTTGGTAAGGTGTTCCCTTACAAGCAACTTAAAACTGGAAGCATTAGTGGTTTTACGAATATGTTGGATTTGTTGGATATCTCATTAGAGAAGAGAGAATCACCAAAGCCATTATTAGCCTTAGTGACTTTTAGAAGGAGTGTGTCGGAAGATGTAAATATTGGAGAGTTATTGTAAGCGTGAATTAAGTTTTTGAGTATACTTAATTGGTTCAGAGATAGAAGACTGGGTAGTTCGACCTATTTTAGATCATAAAGGGCAGAGCAGTGGTGTGATCTGTAAGAATGGTTAGTAGTAAATCATGCTATTTTATTTTAGCATGTCTCTAATTTGTTTATATTAGATTTTTCAGAAGTTAGTGAAAATGGGTGAGGCATATAGAAGGGTGGAGAGCAGAAGTGTCCTGGCTATGGAATGTCGGGTGGTGTTAGTAAGGTATAGTTTGGATCTATAAAGTGTGTCATGCTTTATGTGAACCTTTTTAACGGATAGTGCTATGTGTTTATCAAATTTTAGGCCATTATCTATTGTTACTCCGAGGAGTTTGGCGTGTTCTACAGGTTTGATTTTGGTTTTGTTGGAAGAATAGATAATGAAAGCAGGGAGGAGGTTTTGGGTTTGGGTATTAGAAAATAGTATTAGTTTTGTTTTGTTTGAGGTGAGTATAAGTTGGGTGACATAGAGAGTTTTGTATGTCTGAAGGATTTTTGGGTTCGATCCAGGAGTTCTGTTAGGGATGGAGCTGAACAGATAAGGATAGAGTCGTCAGCATATTATACAATGGTGGCTAAGTGGATGGCAGTGCTAAGTTTGTTACTAAATATGGTGAAAAGCAGTGGACCAAGGATTGAGCCTTGTGGCTCACCAACTGAGACAGGTAGTAGAGTAGAGAGTTCATTTTGCCACTTGACTGCTTACTGGCAGTCAGTCAAGTAACTATGAAACTAGGATAGTGCTGGTTGGGAGAAGTTTAAGGTTGCTAGTTCCTTGAGTAATTTTTGTTGTGATACTCTGTCGAATGTCTTAGACATGTCAAGAAAGATGGAAAATACTTGTTGACCCTTATTTCTGACCTTGTTGAAACTATTTGTGAAACTTATTACAGCAGTTGTGGTGCTGTGTTTGGGTCTGAAAACATGTTGGATATTGGAGAGCAAGTTATGACTTACTAGATGGTCAAGGAGTTATACATCTATACATATTTTCCAGAATTGTAGCTAGTAAAGGTAGTAGTAGCATTATTAGTTGGTAGATTGAGAAGTCTGTAAATGAGCTGCCTTTGTACAGAGGGATGATACAATAGTTTTTCCAGAGTTTGAGAATGTTTTGTTCAGAAATAGATCTATTGCTAAGGAGAGATATGGGATAAGATATGGCATTTGCTTCCAGTTTGAGAAATTCATTTGGGAGTAGGTCAGCAGTGAGTGATATGGGCTTTAGTTTGAGTAGAAGTTTTCTAATGGTGCTGGTTTGTATCTGTCTGATAGAAAAATAATTGGGGCTTGGTTCTGATTCAATTGGAATTATTGGAGGAGTGTTGCTGTCATTTTTTTATGAGGGACAGTACTGAATTTTTGAAGTGTGTATTAAATTGTGACATTATAGTATCTTTGGTATTTTGGTGGTAGGAGCTGGAGTAGCTACTTGCCCAGAATTGAGGAGTTGCTTTTGGGTGCTCCAGAATTTTTGGGGTTTGTTTTGGTGATTTTGTTGGCTTGTAGTGTGATAAGCTTTTTTACCATTTTTGATTAATTTTTTGGCATGGTTTCTTAATTGTCAATATTTATTTTATTTATTACATTTTGTTGACTGAAAATGTCCGACTGGGCTAGAGACCCATTTTCAGTGGAGGTCCGGGGAAAAAAGCTCCACAGAAAATAAAATACAAGTAAATTTTAGATCCACAGATTATCAAAAAATAGAATCCATTTTTACAATATCAAAAAAACCCATTACATATCCAGAAGAAACATTACACAAGTATTGCGTGTTTTCTGGTGGAGATCCAAGGGGAAGATATGAATCAAAGGGGATTTGGTTTTTGGTCTCTTGATATTAAGACCAGGCTCTGTCTCTCTGTTTGAGGAGTTGGATGGCATCTTAGCCATGACAGTCTCTTTGCTTTAACCCCGATCTTCCTAAGGGGTGCTTGACTATTTAGTCTCTCAAGGAAAGTATTATTAAAGTATTTGGCTGCAGAGTCAATGTGGAGGTATTTTAGGGGGGTCTACTCACATTATTGTAGAAGGGTGATGATTTCAGAGGAGATTTTTTTTTGTTAAGGATATGTTTAAATATTATGTTTTTTGAGGAAAATCTGCTGCTTAAGTAGGTAGGTGAGATGATGGTCACTGAGATTGTCTGGGAGGCAGTCAGTGAGGTTACCAGGAGAGGGTCTGTTTGTTAGCTTCCAGTCAAGGATTGTTTGTAGCTATGTTTATCAATTCTGGATGGAGCAAGTATTAATTGAGAGACACCAAAGAGGTTAATAAAGTTGGTTGGGTTGTCTGAGGAGCAGGTTCTCTAGTCTAGGTTGAAGTTCCCCATTATAATAGTTTCTTGAAGTGGAGGCAGACCAACAGAGGAGGTTTTCAATAATGGAGGGTTTATTACCTGGGTGATGTAAGTAGCAATAATTATAATTGTTTGGAGATTTCTTGGAGACATGAGATTAGTATTTCTGAGTTTTGAAGGTCTGGGGGTTCATATACAAGGCATTCCAATTTGACTGTGTCCTCATATACTATGGCTATGCCTCCAACGCTCTTCTGTATTCTGTCAAGTCTGTGTTAATTATAACCTTGGGTTAGTATTTCAGTATTGTTTATGTGGGATTGGAGCCATGTTTCTCTCATAAATACAATGTCTGGTGTGTATAGCGCAAGAGAAGAGTGAAATTTGTGGACTTTATTTAGGATGCTTCTTAGATTCATGTTTAAGATTAAAAGGTCTGAGCTGTTGTGAATTAGGTTACTGAAGTTGTGAGGTGTTTTGCATCATGGTGCAAGGGCATTATGGAGTAGTGGGCCTGGATTGGGATGTATGTCCCAGCATAGTTTAAGGTAATTGGATTTAATCAGAAATAAGTGTGTGATTTTGGGTATTAGCCTGGTGAATTTACAGAGCAGGTAATGTTTTGCATGCAAGTTGGTGTATCTAAGTGCGGAGAGTTTTATGATGGAGCAATTGTAGAGTTAAGGTGATATGACTATGCTTGTAAAGTTAGACTTGAGTGGAGTAGTGAAGGGGTTATTTGAAGAGTAGATGTTTGTAATATGTTGATTATGATAACAGGTAATGTGGTAAGTTACAATGAGAAGGAAAAGTAGTGATATGTGTTGCTGTAATAATTGCAAAGTGCATATGTAAAGTAGAGAGGTATCTGAGAGGGAAGGAATATACTATATTTGATATGGTGGATCCCCCAATATAGGTAAGTGTTTTGTTTAAGATGGTTAACTGACTATGAGGATGAGTGAAAGGAAAAGACGCTGTGATGTGGTAGGATAATATTTGGAGAAGAGTTTAGTGACTGGCTGGATATAAAGAGTTTTGATTGTTGGTTTACATAGGGGTGTGTTTACTGGCTGAATATAAATGTAGGGGTAGCGGGGGTGGGTGGAAAATGGGTGTAGGGTTTTAGAGTGGAGAGAGCTTGAGCAGAATGAGGAAAACAGAGCAGGCAGAGCCAAGGCAGAATGGCAGCTTCAAAAAACAATCACTAAGCAAGTTTTTCTTGTTAGAATACTACCATGAATTGTTCAGACAGGTTTTACTTGATAAAAACTGATTTAAATTGCTCAGACAGTGAATTCTGTATTTCACTTGAAGAGTAGTCTTTTAGATCTGATTTAGAGCTTTGATTCAGAGTGCTCACACAAACAGATCTCTGTCTAAGAAACTATGTATTTTGTGGGCAGCTGTTTTTATCTGCAGCCATCTTTGTTCTGATCAATTATTACAAACGTTCTTACATTTAACTGCTTCTTATGTTATTAGGACATAGTCTAGTCTGGGACCATTCCTTGGTATTTGCAATAGGTGGTTTCAGCAGACTAGTAGTCTTTTCTGTGGGGGGACACTAGAGAATAAGAGGGGGAGGTAGACTAGGTACCTCCGTGGGTGTGCATGCCACTATGAGTAAAAATGGAGAAAAGAAAGTTAAAATACACAGTTTTCAGAATAGTTATAGTTCACCGCTTTACATACTCTGCACCGGTTGTTCTTAGCTATAGGGTGTGAGAAAGAACCTGAGGTCATCTGATTCCTTCTTTAGAAGCAGTGTAAAGTTTTTATTTTTTTGTTAGAGAGATTTAAAGAGTTCCATTGTAGCTAGGGGGCTATTGACCACAGATAAGCTGTTTTGTGACTACCCTGTGTGCACACAATGGGGGGGCAGCTGTTGTATCAGCTGAGGACTAAAACGTGATGGTTAAAGGCTAGATTGCTGTCTATGTGTGTCATCAAGTCCCTACTGGGTTATCTCTTAAGAGTGCTTTGTCAATATGATAGTTACCAGGGGTGGATAATTTACTGGGGGATGCAGTTATGCATTTCTTGGCATTTGGTTTTAGTTCATGGCTGTGACACAAGTTATTTGCCTGTGATAGTCCTTCCTGGAGAACATTAGTGTGGGTGGGGGATTCTTTGACTGCTCCTAATTTGCAATCATCTGCAAATATAGTCAGCCAGAGGCCCTTGACATTTGCAGTGACTTCAGAGAACTAAATGCCAAAAAGGAGAATTCCCAGGACCAATCCGTCAGTGACCCCACTTGTGATTGGCCTCTTTCTAGAGTTGGACTCCCCAATACTCACTTCCTGGTTCCTGTCTGTGAGCCAGCTGGCTATCCACCGGGTGATATAAGGGTTTATACCTCACCTGTTGAGTTTGTCAACAATGCAAACATAGGATATAATGTCAAATGCCTTGGCCAGGTCAAGGTAGGCAGTGTGAACCATTTAGCCCTCATCCATTGCTTTGGAAACCTTCTCAAACAAGCCCAGCAGGTTCAGTAGGCATGACCTGCCCTTGATGAAACCAAACTGGGTTACATCGAGTGTTTGGAGGCTTCCTATGTTTCTCCTCCCTTTTATAGAGACCAAGGGGGATCATAGGTTTGTCCCAGGGATTACTCCCGTGTCACTATTAGACAGAGGCACAGTAAACTAAACCTTAAAAAGGGCACAGTATACTCAAATCAAGGGGTGGGGTATGCCATACAGAATCGGGCTAGGCTTATAATTGCCTCAGGGCAGATAGCCTAGTATGAACCTATGAACCTAAGGGTCAATCATAAAACATCACATAATGTATACTACCTGGCATTTCTACATTAACCATGGGTCATCTGGGTCCTCATCAGTTACCAGCCTTATGCTTACTGACAATCATTTGCTATTCTCACAGAATAAGTCCACATGTGTGAGGTGCAAATACTTACTAGAAATGGAAGCACACTTCTTGTACAAGCTAGTTATCCATAGCCTTACAAACACCATGCCTATACAGTGTGAGGGAAGACTTCCTATGCTCCAAAAATCATGTCTAAAACCATAACGATTTCTGAGGTGTAACACTATAGATAAGTGCTCTTTGGCCAAACCCCAGCAACACATTAATGCCCATTCCATGCCAGATATAGCTTCATCCAGCACCCCAAGCAAGAATCACCAGAGTGGTTTTGGCCAAGCCCCATATTCTACAAGAGCAGTCCACTCACATTGATAATGTACTTGGTATAAATCAATCCATTGTTTGCACACAGATGCATGTCTCACAAGGCTGAGCAAAGATTATCACAGGTACTCTTTAGTCCAGGTCTATATTATATATTCAAACTTTCTAAACTTTGAATCCCATATGTTCGACAACATATGATCGAAGTTTAAGAGTTTGAATATATAATAAAACAAAAAAAACCTTACCTTAACAGTGCAGGCAAGTCCCTGCACCCCCCACAACCTCCCTACTTAAATATACCAACTCAGTGATCGCACTTCAGTGCAGAAAAGGGAAATTCTACCATTCTGCACCGAACGGCGATGTTACTTTTAACCTGTGAACGCTTGAAATTTCGATCATATGGTGTCGACCATATGCCATTCGAAATTTCAAGCATTTGTGGCTCTAATAGGAACCCTTTTTTCCTAGCAAGCCTAGTCAGAGCCCCACCTATTAGCAGGTGGCACTACCTCTTTTATTTAAGACCAAGTTAAGTTACTGTAAGTTGTTTCTGTCTTAGTAGAACACCACCAATACTGAAGTATTATACTGCAAACATATAGATAGGTTTTATAATACCATTCAGATAACAGTCTTTCCCTCCAATTTTTTACACTCTTGGGCTAAATTAAAACAAAGAGTGAGAAGGTCACACTGAAAAAACAATCAGTAAAAACTAAATGAAAACTCTAGCCAAGCCAGAACTTCCAATGAGTGACCTCCCAAACCTCCTGTGACAGAGGCACATGGGATATATGCAAATAACCCCTATGAACATCAGGTGTTTCAGCTATATGGCGATTCTGATTGCCCATGACTTTTACGTTTGAAGTTGTTTTAATGGACAATTTCAGGCCAATAAAGCCAAATCCCACTAGCTATGTATATGCATATTTCAACCTTGACCTAGTCATCATAGCACAAGCAAAGTGTTGAGTAAGCACAAGAAACACAGGGTTGTTATACCCAGCTGAAACTCTTGGGCTAAATGGAAGGTCAGCCAGATTGTCTTCACAAAGTTGCCAATCTCATAACACTTGGTATATGCAGGCAGTATAGAAATTGCCTGATGATCACAGGCAATGAATTTTTACTTATTCCATCTCAAACTAGCTATGAGAGATGCAAATATATGCATACCCACCCCACTAACAATGATGTACTGGTGATTGATGACTGGTAACTCTATAGTAGGACACACTAACTCTATCCTCACAATCCTGGACAAAAGTACAGTGACAGTGAGCTGTTTGTCAGGTGCCAAGACCTCTAATGTTTCAAAGACCCTCAAGATCCTTAAGATGAACAAGTATGACTACAATTTACATTTGAGTGTGAATGACTTGGCATGCAAAAGCCTAATGGAAATGCAGAGAGACATCTCTGAGCTCTTCATGCATGTTACAGATGCGGGAAAGACTGGTATTGAGAGGAATCCTACCTTCACCAAGAATGATGTTTAGGTGCAAAAAAAAAGGATTACTGATTTCAAAAACTGGTTCATAAACTGGTGCCATTTCAGGAGAATCCAGTATGTGTTAGCATGGTATGAAATGTTGCACAGCCCTGGTTGCTTTGTCAATGACAGCTTGAACTCCTCATTCCAGGGCTTCCACATACTAGCTAAAGTTTTTGTTACCCCATAACCCCTTTTTATTTGGAGACCAGTTAATGGATCTTTAACCAAAAAAACATAACAAAGCACCAAACAATATCAGTGTGACACTGGTCATACCGGTGGTCCACATGCATAAATAATCAATACAATAAGAGGAATACATCCATTATATAGCAAAACTAAAAACCCACAAAATCAAAGTCAATATTAACAGATTATCCATATTGTTGAAAAATATCATCAAGAAAACTGTGCAAAGGATAATCATATACTTTACTTACATTGAAAGTTATGAAATAACACAAATCACTATCCTGAACATATTCAAAAATGGTACTACCTGCTCTGAACCTGTGGATATCACAAATATGCTAGCAAACAAATTCAGTGCAAATTTCATCCTGGAGACATCTATATAAATCCCACATATACTTAAGGACCTAAAACCCTCTTATCATCACAGAAGAAATTGTTAAAAGTACTTTTCAAAACAAAAAAAAATGCATCCTAAATGGGACCTGAACTACACTGGATTGCATGCTGAGCAGCACTAAACATGCTCTGTTGGACCTGCTCCTACAACTATTCACCTTGAGCTCTTCCACTGGCTTTGTCCCCAGTATGACTAGCCTATCATTCCTTGAAAAAGGAGGCAAGGTCTAAGGATGGACAAATGTCCATGGCCCAATTGCCTTGTATATTCTGTGATTTATCAGCAAAGTACTAATGTCCCTTCACCCCAAGTATGAATATGACATGGTTATTGTTCATATGGGTGTGAATGACTAGCAATGCAGCCCCCAAACTATATGAAGAGGAGCACGGTGGAGTTCTCTGAGTGTGTCTCAAAGGCTGGAAAGAAAGTAGTCTTCAGCATCATCCTACCATCACCAAGAATGATGCCATAACACAATGAAAAGGCGATTATCTTCAATAATTGGTTTATTTATTGGTGTTATTCTAAGGGGACCCAATGTGCGTCAGCCTGAAAAAGATGGAAATCAATTTCTGTAAGTCAGGTAGATAGAAGTCTGGCAGTTGGCACAGAGCATTAAGCCTGTCAGCTGTTGGTTCTGAGGGATTGATTCCCTCAGCTATAATTTGCTTATTGTGTGACCTTGAGCAAGTCACATAAACAGACAGTGCTTCTGTACAACTTGGAATTTGGGCTAAGCCCCTCAATATTTCTTACTCTTCAGATAATGCATGCTGATGCAAAAGCTGTTGTTCTATTAATTATTTAAGTGAATTAGAGTAGCATTTAAAAATTGTCCCTAACTTTTTACTTTTGCCCCTCCATTATATTTGGTTATGTGCAGAATTGCAGAGCAAAAAAGTTGAGATTTATGGTGGAAACCATACATTTCGATTGTTCCATATTGTGCAGAACATTCCTGATTTTGCATCATATTTTTTTTGCCTGCTCCTGATTTTCTGGCAGATCACTTGGGACTGTAGACAAGTCAATAATGGCAGAGATTAGAGTTTCATACTTTGTTTTGTTCAGAAAATGCATGTTGATTCAAAATCAGTTGTTTTATTATCTTTTTAAGTGAATTAGAATAATATGCAAAAATTGTCTGTATTTTGGCCTTTGCGCCCCCCCCCCCCCATTATTTTGGCTATATTCAGAATTATTGAGAAAAGAACTTTTCGGACGGCCATGGTGGTGCAGTGGTTAGCGTTGCTGCCTCACAGCAAGAGGTTCTTCGGTTTGATCCTTGGCTGGGGTGCCTTCTGTGCGGAGTCTGCATGTCCTCCCTGTGGTCATGTGGGTTTCCTCTCGGTAGTCCGGTTTCCTTCCACATGCCAAAGATATGCTGTAGGTGGACTGGACACTCTAAATTGACCCTAGGTGTGAGTGCATGTGTGTGTGCCTTCTGTGGAAGGTTGGGCGCTGGGCTGGCAACTCGACACCATAAAACTCCACTGCCAATCATGAGTGGACAGGTGATCTGCTGTGGTGACCCCTAACAGGGAAAAAGCTGGAAGAAGATTGAGCAAAGAACTTTAGAGGTATGTGGGGATACCCCTCACACACACAATTATCACAGTGAAATTCAATTTAAAAAAATGTATATTCTGCTGTGGGCAGTGTTTATTGTTTTCACTGCCCACAGTCTTATCTGGCTTTCTGGCACAATTTAAATTAGTCTATAAATAAAAAATAACATGTATCTGCAAAGTGAAAAGTTGTCCTTTTAGATCCATATCTCTGCATTTCCCAGCAGTTCCTAGTCATATATCTTAGAGGCACATGAACAGAGGCAACTGATCATAGGTATTTAGACTGTGTAGTTCCTAGAAGTCTCTAGTCATACTAATAGATGATCAGAGATTGCAAAATAAAGCCCTGTAATCAGTTACTAAGGGCAAATGATCGCAAGCACTTAGACTGCATAGTAGTAGGACATAGGTTGGCTACCCATGCCTTTTTACTGTGATAAAAAAACAAAGCTTTGTATGATTTTACTGTGGCACTAACCCAAGCACAGTATTTCCTAGCTAGGGCATTTGCCCTACTGTGTCCCAGTTAGATATTATTTATTCCAATATTACACATACATCAGGTATTATAGTATATAATGACTGCCACTCTGAATTGGTGTGGCTCCTTGGTTAGGAAAGAGTCTGAAATATCTGATGTTTGTGTGCAAGTACCTGGTAATTTGAGTATTCACTGAGACAAGTTTGCAGAAGCTGTGAATACTGAACTTTAATAATCTTCCAGGGGTATCAATGTTCCCCATCATACACTGAAGTCCACTTGCATAAAAACATGTTGCAGCGTATGTTAGCTCACTGGTCATAAATTTCTACTGTGGTCAATAAGTGAAAAAGTGTGATTTATTCACATGCTGAATTATAAACATATGTAACATTAATATTTCTGCTAATAACTTCCTGAAAAGGAGGTTTACATGGTACCTCATGGTATCAAAATGATATCTACTGTGGTCAATAATAATATCTGGAGCATTTCTTCCCAGGTCTCCGCTGAAAACAGGCTCTGTGAAACCTAGTCGGACTTTCCCGGTCAACAAAAAGATAAATAAATAAAATAAAATGAAGCTTACATGAAGATTGGACATTTTTCACATATACATGTTGTCTAATTGGTACCACTTTTCTGATATTTATACTTGTTTAGCAGTGAATATATTTATGTTTATTTACATATACATATGTAAATATCTTGTCTGTTAGATAGACAATATCATTGTGGAAACAAGTTAGCACATGGGAGAGGAATGCCTGTTGACCCAAATGGGGTGGACAAGTGAGAAAGTGTGATTTTTTTTTTGTCAGTTATGAATATGCATTGCATTTTTTAAACACCTCCATTAAAGTATCACTTAAGACTCAGGCAAACATAAATTAACAGAAAAGAAAAAATAATTGTCACATTTCCATTTAAATACAATATACATATATCACAAACATTTTCTTTGCTACTATCATCAGTCCAACATTACAAAAAAGGGTGAATTCCTGCCTTCCCTTAAACTTCACTCCTCTACCTACTGAACATTATTATGCATTTCCCTGGGAAAGAAATCACTTGGCCGTATCCGTTACTTTGCCCTTTTTCGTCACTGTAGTGCGATCTCGGAGTTGGTATATTTAAGTAGGGGGGTGTGGGTATGTTATGTTTTAATTGTATTTTTTTTTTTGGAACAGCGATTATTTTCCCTTGGAAAAAAAATCGCTGTTCTAAGCGTTCGACTTTGTAAGCTTTTGCTTACGTGGGGTCGATAAATCATTGTTCGCTTTTCTAAGCGTTCGATGATTTAATATAGGCCCATCATTTTTAACCTCCTCTGATTGATTCTTATAGTTATCATGCAATATTTTATACGACCTACTAATTATCCTTTTTTTAAAAGCTGCATCTGTTGTATCTTTAACTAAAAACTCTACCTCAGCAGGTCTTTCACTTAAAATTCCCCTGTTTCTTTCTCTTTGCTCATACTCTGCGATCAAGCCCTGGTAGGGAAGGCAATCTCTAGCCTGCAATCCCAATGTCTTCTTGGCCTTATCGCACTCTGTTACCTTTCCTACTTGAATTATTTGCTCCCAATATCTTGCTTCCTTTGCCAGGTTTCTCCAGTAAATTCCAGCCCCCTCTTGTCTATTTTCTGTACCCCTACTTGCAGTCACCCTATTGGTAAAATCTCCTTTCTCCATTCTTGTATTAGTTTAGTTCTTAGCATACTTTCTATTACTTTATGAATATAATATTGTTTCTCTCTTTTTTTAATTTCTCCAAATCTTTTGGGTTTCTAATACCATGATGGAAATAGACCCTATTCCTTAGTCAAAGTATATTTAAATTTCATGAAATTAGTATTGCTTCAATCTTTGATGTCAGCCAGAAGTGCTTTTTGCAGCACCCACATTGTGTCCAGTAATGACTCCTTCTGCAATTCGTATGAAGTTACATGTATTGGTAACATATCAAAACACAATTGTAGATTCTTTTTTATAAGACCTATTGCTCCTGTCACTACTGGAACTACTTGGGTATCGTTCTTCCACATTGCTCTGATTTCTGCCTGCATATACTGATATTTTATGACTTTGTGTCTCTCGGTATGCAAGACAGTGTAATCACTGGGTGTAGCGATTTCAATGATCAATGCTACTTTTGTCTTTTTTTCATGAACCACTATATCTGGTTTTCTCACAAATATCTTTTGAACTGTTGGTAATGGGCGATCCCATGTGATATAGACTTGCTCATTTTCTATGATGCTTTGTGGTTCATGTTTCCAGTGTTTTTCAGTCACTTCGATATCATAATGTTTGCATAATCCTCAGTACAACAGTCTTGCCACATTATTACGCCTTTCAGTATACAGTCCTTCTGCCATTAGTATGTAAAAACCAGCAAAAAGGTGTGTGACTGTTTCCAATTCTGTTTTACAAAACTAACATTTGTCTGTTTCTCCCACACGTTCAATGGACTTTATAAACCAATGTGTATGTAGCTCACTATCTTGGGCCACCAATATTAACCTTTCATCTCTTGGTTTGAATTTGCTTCTCTTTAACCATTTTTGCATTCAGTCCTGATCAACATGAGGTTCTTCCAGTAGTTTTCTATACCTGCAACTATATTTATGCATTTTCCACATTTCTTGCCCATATGATCCTTCACCTTATATTCTTTCTTTTGTTTTTTTTTTTTTTTTGTTTTTTTGGCACATTCAGTTGCTGCCTGATTTTTATCTACTTCTGGTTTGATTTCCATTCCCGTTTGATGCTTATATGCTTCTATTAGACTAAGAATGGAAATCATCTTAGACTTTTTCTCCTCATGTTTCAAAACTTTAACTATGTTAGGGTCTTGTGGGGTCAGCAGATATGTATGCAGTCCCACAATTGTAGATCTATACATGTAATCAATTTCAAGGAGACCCATCCCTCCTTCAGAACAGGGAATATGTAGTCTTGGTATGCACCAGTTTTTTATAAATCATTTGAGGAGCAGGAAGCATCCTTCTTGTTTTCCTGTCTGATCTATCCAACACCCTTTAGGGCCAGTCAGTCACTCCAAAACTGTAAGTTAGGACAGGAAGAGAAAATTGGTTTATAGCTTGAATTTTGTTTCTAGCTGTCAACCTGTTTCAGGATTAATTTAAGTCTTCTAAAATATTCCTTACTGAGTTTTATTTGCATTTGTTCATGTTTTATCATTGATCCTTCATCAGTTCCCAAATATTTATATACTCCCATTTAATCAAGTACTTTTATATCACATTCCTGTCACAAACTGATGTTTTCTTGGTGCTGCAGCTTTCCTGCTTTAAAGGTTGCGTTTGCACATTTATCAAGACCAAATGACATTCTTATATTATCTGAAAAAGTTTTGACTACTTGCAATTGTGCTTTCAATTCCTCATCTGATGAGCTATACAGTTTTAAATAATTGACAAAGAGAAGATGAGGTCTTTACACTTTGAGAGCCAAATTATAGCCATGACCTAATCTGTTAAGCAGACAGCTGAATGGGTTGAGGGCAAGGCAAAAGAGGAAAGGTGACAAAAGTCACCCTGGAATATCCACCTTTGGATTTTTATCCCTGGAATAATGATTTTTCCTTTATCATGGCTTAACTGCAAAGTGGTTTGTATGGTTGTTATTATTCTCCTTAACAAAACAGTGTAAGAAACTTCTCTGTGTGGAAAATTTTCAGTCCATATATTTCTAGTTAATCACTGTATATTAATCAGATCAGACAATAGTAGTAGAAGTAGCGAACTTAAACTCATCTTAAGTCAAAACAAAACAAAAAATAATAATAGAAAATATATAATTGCACAGCATTACTAAGTATTTGAAAGTAATCCAAGCAAGGCAGGCAGTCTGTTTCCAGTCGAAAATCCTTTATTAAGTACACAGACAAGCAATCCAAGTAAAACAAAAATAGAGTAATAATTTCCTCATAAGCTTTCTAAATATATATATATATATATATATATATATATATATATATACTTGTTATCAGGCATGGGAGTGGTTTATTGTGCTGTAAAACAAAGTGTTATTGGTACACATGTTAAATTCACATCCCTTCCCCCATCAGTGTGACATTCGAGGTGGTCCTGCCCTACTTAGTAGCTCTCATAATAATATATAACCCTTATGTACTTTAAATAAAATTTATAATGATGTGGTACCTCATATTTAACCAGATTATTAAGTAGATTATTAAGTCTGTGATTTTATCCAAGTCAATATACTACATGGCTGGAAATATATCAACCTTAGTTCATTTGGCAATCAAAAAATATATATATATATATAAATATATATATATATATATATATATATATATATATATATACATTTTGCATGTAAAAATCAATTTCTATTTTCATAACCTATTGTTAACAAAGATCGCTTTCATCCTTCTAGATTTCTTCAGGTCTGTGTACAAGAACCCTAAAAACAATCTATAAAAATATATATAATTATATAATTAGTTAGTATTATTACACATCATTTTGAATAAAGTGGAAAAAATAACCAGAAAAAAATAAAAATAAGAAAAAATGTAGGTATGATGATGGAAACAAAATATACACTTAAATTTCAACTGATTTAAAATGGTATTTAAAACCAATCTATAGAATAAAATAAAATAAAATACAATTAGTCATGTAAACAATGTGGCAATTTTCTAAGTTCCAGTGCACTTTTAATTGAACAGTAGTAGTTTAGTCCAGGCTTCCTAAAAGAGTCCAGCTTTAATTGCCACATGAGTTCATGTTTTTCCAGAATATTCGGGATGTCTCTTTCAAGATCACCCATGTCTATACGATCCAGGATCTGGAACTTAAAACCTGTGTGTCTTTTATGAAGAGAAAAGTATTTGGCTAGTGCATTATTTTTACATCCAGAGCGTTTTTCTGACAGATTACATGAAATCCTATGCTTGAGTTTATTTACAGTCTTGCCCACATAGAATGCATCACATTCTTTGCACTGTGCCCTGTAAATTACTTTTGTAGTGTTACAGTCACCCCCTGCATTGGTTTTAATGATCTTCTTTAAATAAGGACAATAAAATCTATCACCTTGCTGTATAAATATACAAAATGTACAATTAGTTTCACATCTTTTAGTGCTTTTCTCATTTGGTCTAGGTTTAAATTCAACAAAACTTCTAATGTTCCTGGCCTTCCTATAAACAAATGATGGGGATTCACCTAAGATGTTAATCAGAAAAGGGTTTCCTGTGACAATTTCCCAGTTTTCTTCAATAATATTTTTGATACTGTGATAATCCAAAGTGTATGTCAGGATGCAGCTAGTTTTGCATGTGTTATTCTCTGTGGAATTACTTAACATTTTTCTACTAGGGAGGTTGAGTGAAGGTGCTTCAGTCCTTTTCAGTTCTATAATGGGCTCCAGGATGTTTTTTAACATCTGACTTTCATAGCCTCTCACTAGAAAATAATTCTGTAAGTTGTTCAGGTTTCACAAAAATGGTTCCATCTCTGTGGTAATTCTAGCTAATCTATAGCCTTGGGACTTCACTACATTATACTTGTTTTTTTTAGGATGTAGACTTTTACTGTGGAGTAATAAGTTAACCCTTGTTGGTTTACTGAATAGATCAGTGGTGATTCTGTTATTGTTGGTGTCCTTGGAAATCTGCATATCTAAGAAAGTGGTTGAAGTACAGCTATGGGAAGAGGTAAACTTCAGGAAGGGGGTTGTTTGATTGAGGTAAGTGATAAAATCTCCAAGCTGCAAGGTGTCACCTTACCACACAATAAAGATGTCATCAATAAAACGTAAATAGCATGTGATATGCTGCATGTAGTCTGTGTTTAACGCAAAGTCCTCCTCCCATTTACCCAGGGCTTTGTTAGCTATGCTGGGAGCCATGGCAGCCCCCATTGCTATACCAGTTTTTTGTTTGTAGTGTTTGACATTGAAAGTAAAGAAATTGAAGTCCAGTACAAGATTAATGAGCTTGCTTAACTTTTGCAGTTGTGCCTGTGTACCCTGATTATGTTTCTTAAAAGACTCCATAGCTGCTGTTATACAGTAATTGTGAGGGAGCACTGTGTACAAGGATTCCACATCAATAATTAATAAAATACTGTCACCTTCCACTGTAATGTTTTTTATTTTCTTCAAAAAATCCATTGAATCTCATAAAAATACTAGCCAAACACCTTTCTCTTTATAAAAGACACACAGGTTTTAAGTTCCAGATCCTGGATCGCATAGACATGGGTGATCTTGAAGGAGACATCCTGAATATTCTGGAGAAACATGAACTCATGTGGCAATTAAAGCTGACCTAGTTTAGGAAGCCTGGACTAAACTACTATTGTTCAATTAAAAGTGCACTGGAACTTAAAAAATTGCCACATTGTTTACATGACTAATTGTATTTTATTTTATTTTATTCTATAAATCGGTTTTAAATACCATTTTAAATCAGTTGAAATTTAAGTGTATATTTTGTTTCCATCATCATACCTACATTTTTTCTTATTTTTATTTTTTTCTGCTTATTTTTTCCACTTTATTCAAAATGATGTGTAATAATACTAACTAATTATACAATTATATATATTTTTATAGATTGTTTTTAGGGTTCTTGTACACAGACCTGAAGAAATCTAGAAGGATGAAAGCGATCTTTGTTAACAATAGGTTATAAAAATGGAAATTGATTTTTACATGCAAAATGTATATGTATATATTTATATATATATATATTTTTTTTTGATTGCCAAATGAACTAAGGTTGATATATTTCCAGCCATGTAGTATATTGACTTGGATAAAATCACAGACTTAATAATCTACTTAATAATCTGGTTAAATAAGAGGTACCACATCATTATAAATTTTATTTAAAGTACATAAGGGTTACATATTATTATGACAGCTACTAAGTAGGGCAGGACCAGCTCGAATGTCACACTGATGGGGGAAGGGATGTGAATTTAACATGTGTACCAATAACACTTTGTTTTACAGCACAATAAACCACTCCCATGCCTGATAAAAAGTATATATATATATATATATATATATATATATATATATATATAGAAAGCTTGTGAGGAAATTATTACTCGATTTTTGTTTTACTTGGATCGCTTTTCTGTGTACTTAATAAAGGATTTTTGACTGGAAACAGACTGCCTGCCTTGCTTGGATTACTTTTGAATACTTAGTAATGCTGTACAATTATATATTTTCTATTATTATTTTTTGTTTTGTTTTGACTTAAGACGAGTTTAAGTTCGCTACTTCTACTATTGTATGATCTGATTAATATACAGTGATTAACTAGAAATATATGGACTGAAAATCTTCCACACAGAGAAGTTTCATACACTGTTTTGTTTTTGGACCCACTACACTTTAGTGGGTTGTTTTGAGACTTTGGGGATACCACGGAGATTACTTGTTTTTTATTATTCTCCTTAAGGATCTGCATGAAAAATCTCACTTTCTGTCAATTTCTTGGACTTCACTCTTGCTTCATCATTATACCTTTCAACTTTAACCTTCTGCTTGTGTTATGTATAAGAGCCTCAACTGTGTAGCTCTAAAATACCCCTTGAAATCAGGTAAACCTAAACCACCTTTTTCTATCTGAAGGATCAGCTTACCCCACTTAAGTCTTGCCCTCTTTCACTCCTGGTTAAATTTCTTCAATTCTTTATTAATTATTGTATACAACTTCTCCTCAGGTTGATAAAACTATGCCTAACTGTATACAAGACTAAAGGGACTAAAAACATTTTCGCTGCTTGTATCTTATATCCATAGCTATAAATAAGGATTTCCAATATTTCAATTTTTGCATTATCTTTTGTTTAGTCTCTTCCCATAAACTGCCATAACAGAATCTTTTTTAATCCAAAGCCCTAATTACTTCATCTTATCATGTCTCCATAAATATGGGTATTTCTGAACCAATTCATGAGCGGGCACATAATTTATGGCTATAGCCTTTGTTTTATCTTCATTCATGTAATATCCCGAATAGATGTGAAACTGCCTCAAAATATTCCACAACACTGACATGTCCTTTTCTGGATTTATCAACTACAAAATGATACCATCTACAAATAAAGCCAACTTTTCTTGAGTGCCATATCAATTATATCCTTGCATTTCTGAGCCCCTTATTTTTGTTGCCAATGGCTCTAAATATAAAGCAAATAACAAAGGGAAAAGACGACACCCCTGTTTCCTCTGTTCAGACATAGCTTATGTGAGAGAAACCATGTCACTTCAATTCTTGTCTCAGATCCTTCATATATCCTTCTAATTAACCTTATTATTATATCAGGAAATGCAAATGCTTCCAATGTCCTATTCGTAAAATCCCAGCTTACTCTGTCAAATGCTTTCTGCATCAAGACCCACCAACAACAGAGGTATTTTATTACATTTTGTGTCCCTGTGGATCATCATTGTTCTAGTAATATTGTCAAATGTTTGCCTACCCTCCACACAACCGCACTGATCCATATCTATCAATTATGGCAACACCTTTGCCATTCTTTTAACTAGTAGAGACATAAACACTATATAATCATGTTTTAAAATTGAACTGGGTCTGTGTGAAGCTGGGTCTGAAGGGTCAAGTCTTTATCATCTTTAGGTAACACAGCCACAACAGCTTTCTTCCAAGATGTTGGTACTTCCCCTCCTTTTAAAATATTGTTAAACAAAATCTTCCAGATCTTTATCCCTTTCTTTAATCCTAATTTCCAAACATCCACAGGAACAGCATCTGCTCCTGGAGACTTTCCTGAAGATTGATTATACATCACTGTTTGTATCTCATCACCTATTAACAGTTAGTTGTTGAGCCTTGTCTACATCTAAGCTTGACATAATTGCCTTCAATACATATTTCCATTTATACTCTTTTTTTGATTTATACATTTTCTGCTTTATACAAATGTTTATAAAATTTCTGGAATATCTCTGAAACGTCTACAGGATCTCTGGTTATTTTTCTTGTAACATGCTTCCTAAGTTTAGCAACAAACCTTCAATGTTCTGTTGTCTAAATCATTATGCTAAATGTTTTTATGTTCCTGACTTCTTATCAAAATAGTTGCTTAACTACAATCTTTCTAAACTCATGCATATTATACAGATATTCCCTTATTTTTTGCTTTAGAACTCTGCAGTTGTTTCTTCTCTTGTTCTGTGAGATTCCCCCTATTATACAATATTTATCCTTTATCTGCACTCTAAGTAATTTCTATTACTTCTTAACCATATCTCTTTCATTTCAACCCTGTTTTTAAACTCCACTTTCATTTTATCCCACTCACTGTCTATAACTTTTAAAGATATTTCTATCTTCCCTAATACCTCTTGAATAATTTCCACCACCCATTCCTAAAATTCCTCTCTTTTTAACAGGTAGGTGGGAAAGTGCCAGTGTCTTATTCTTACTTCAATACTCTGCATTTTTTATCTTAGTTGTTACTGGTGCATGATCAGAAATAGTCATTGGATGTGTGTGGAAGCTTTCAATTAAAAGCACACGTTCCTGTGAAATATCATTTCTATCTAGTTTAGCCTAGTTATTGTACCTTGGGGAATAATATGTAAATTCTGTCTTGAGTTCCTACTACTGAATTCACATCTTTCATACCAAATATTTTCATAAATGTCTCCAGAAATCTACCCTGTTTTGTTGTTTTGTCCCTTCTAGGTCCCCTGATACATCCTCACTATTGCAAATCAAATTCCAATCACTGCCTATAAATAATATTCTCTCCCAAAAGCTCATTATTTCTCCCTAAATGTTCTTAAGCTCCATAATAGTAGTTTTTGCTGGAATATAAATACATGCCATTGTAATCCTATTCCCTTGTCAATAGCCGCTTACTACCACAAAGCTTCCATTTTGTCTTTTATTTTCATCATCTATCACTATTGGAGCTCCTGTAGCAATTAATATAATTACTCCCATTTTCTTGTGTCCCCAATATTCTGCTGAATATCCATTCTGAAATTCTTGCTTTATCAAATTCACATGCTCATTTCTTTCCAAATGAGTCTCCTGCAGCATTGCTATTTGCACTCTGCATTTCTTAATATAAGACATGTATTGAATCATACAAGTGAAAGCTGTTATTTTAATTTGAATCATTTAGAGAAATCTGTCTTGAAAAATCTTAGAAGCAGCAAAAACTGAGGTTTATGAAGGCTAATAAGGGTGTTATGGACCAAGCAGTGTACATTTCTTGTATGGAGAAAATGTTAAGTGATGAAAATAAATATTCCTTAACATCTAGTGCTGAAATACATAAATGTTTTAAGAAAATAGAAACATTTTTATATGAAAATTTGATGGAAGAAATGTTAGATTTAGAACTGTATAATTTTCTTCTTATAGAGAATCCAGTAATAGGTGCACTGTTGGCATTCCAAAACTTTACAACAACCTGATGAAGCCACCCTTTAGACCTATTGCATCTGTTCCCACTTATGTCACAGAAGGAA